>NC_135067.1:6666666-6969696 GCF_051401765.1 Calliopsis andreniformis | reverse complement strand
ATCCATCTCTGTTCCAAACCACTTACGATCGTGTTCTCGGATTCTCTGCCGCTCTCCGGGCACTTGGTTAACAATTTATCGTGGCACTTCTTATGCACGGCGGTTTGGCAGGCTGAAACGCAAGATGGAATTATTAATAGAGCATACAAGGAATACGATAAGCGACGAAGAAGCAGCCCGCGAATCGATATTTACCTTGGCACTGGTACCCTTGCTTCCCGAATCCCCTGCGACAGAAAACACGGTTCAGATCGCTAATTAGCGGAATTTACGTGAGTCGCTGCCGATATTTGAATGACGATCACGGTACAACTGACTATTAATAGTCATACGCAACTATCAAACGCGCTTTCGCGATAAATCGAGGTGGCCCGTCGGCAGCGCAGCGGCGAATTGCGTGTTAGAACGCTGGTTGTTGATAAAACGCGTGTTTATGTAAGAGAACTTGAGAACGTTAATCGACACTTTGCACATGGGGGTTTCGGGCAACGAGCGCTTTGGCGACTGGACCAATCTCGATGGATCGCTTGGTTTATGGACCTGTCTGATATGACGCTAGATTGTCGCCTTCAGTTTATTAGAAACTCGTTCTTTTGTTGATCAGGGAAACTCTTAAAAAATAAATGTGTCTGAAGTTATAGTGTTGGTTGGTAGAAACTTTGAACTTAACTTTTGAGTTAGAGTAGAGAATTAAGTTTAGAAGCAGTTTTCTTTTCATTGTAGTTTCTTTGGGTAATAATATACTTTATGTATGAATTGTGTAATAAGATTGTCTGTTTGTCGAAAATGATAGTGGAGATACTATGGTGTTACATACGAGGTAGAAATGGATTTCCTATTTATTATTTATACAGGGTGTAAATTACAGGTGTAAATTACAGGGTGTAAATTACACCCTGTATAAATAATATACGTGATAATAATTTAAAGAGTGGTAGGGGAGCTCTAAAGTGTCTTCAAAATTAACATACCTATATTCTGAACTAACAATCAAAGAGTTTTGTAATTTTGCAAATATATTGTGGGACAAAAATAAATCAAAAAAGTCTTAATACATTTTGTTATATTATTTACAGTTTAACTTGTATAAAGCTTTAAAAATTGGAGATCCATTCCGTACGAACATCAAGGATCTTTAAAACTTTATAAAAATTAAAGTGTGGGAGATACAATAAAATGTATTACGACTTTTTTCCTTTATTTCTGTCCTACAATGTATCTGCAAAATTACAGAATATAGGTATGTTAATTTTAGGGTATTATTATTGCAAAACGGAGGCAAATCAGACGTTGTCATAGAACATTTTGTGTTCTTTTTGAACACAAGGCCTCTCCCCAGAGGCCTTTTAAAATATTACCATGTATATTGTTTACAAGCTGTATAAAAATTTGAAATTCCCTATAATAAATTAGTTATAACAACATGACGAGAACAATCTAATATTAGTTTTTGCATGTATGAAAAAGTACTGTTATTAACTCGTTTAACTACTACTGTATAGACAAGTATCAGAAATTTTAAGGAATGATTCTATATGCTAAAATAAGACGAAAATAAAAATAGACGAAATTGTGTTTAGGTGTTTGTTTTTGAGTTGCTAATTGTAGAGAAAACACCTAAGATACATGTGAAATGTGTCTGACTCGGAACTTATTCTACTGACTTCACTGCGCCTGGACTGACTACTACACGTCAGCAGTAGAATAAGTCCTAAATCAGACATACTTCTCGCGAGTTTTGGACGTCTATGCAGTAATTAATAAATCTAAAACGAAGCTCCAAAGCAATTTCGTTATCTTTTATTCTTATCCTATTTTGACACGTAGAAACATCTCTTAAAATTTCTGACACCTGTTGTCGAAAATTCTGCATATTAAAATTTACAAGGCATCAGAGTGAACCAGTTAGAACTTTTGAGGATTCATATTATATTGATTGTCTATCTCTTTAAGATTCAGGAAATTTTCTCTAGGTTTCCCTAAATTTCATGCTACTTGTGAAACGATTTTCAAAGATCAATATGTTCGTATATTCATACTTCAAGATAGAATCTACATAATTATAAACTCACACCTCAGTACGATCAGACACTTAATGTAAGGCATCTTTTTAATGAGTTTACCAATTTGTAGAACTCATTATGTTGAATACATCAATACCTCCATTTGAAATATTAGATATTAACAATCACAATTGTTCGGTGTATTTTATGAATTGAAGCATTTGAAAACTTAAAAATGCAATAATTTGAAAATTCGAAAGTTTCTTCAAGCTTCTTTCGTAACACCAATTTATACGTTGGTAACTCCCTTTTTCGGTAAAGAATAAGGGGGATGATAATGAGTCTATAACGAAAAACTAACGGATGAAACGTCGATAAAGAGGATGTATTGCCAATAAATGTGAATATTACCAGAGAAATTCCTTGCACAAGACGCAGAAGGTAGGCTGCCTGAAAAACTTCGCAACCAACTTGTGGCCCCGTATCACGTGCACTTTGTTGTGTTTCACAGCGCCTCTTCTTCTCGTTATTGCACCGCCGACGTTTTCGTACGACGACGCCGTCGACGCTGCAGTGATATCCCGTCGTGGTACCCTCGTCTTGTAAACATATGTTTTCCCTGAGGACGTGGTTGGTGGTAAGTCTGCTGGGTTCAGTATAGGTATTCGTGTCCTAAAATCATTAGGAAAAAATACACTCCATTAAGGTATCTCATTAGTGAATGAAGAAGGTACAAAGAAGTATGTAAAATGGTGAACTCTAATCAAAACTGGAAGAAGATAAGTTACCGAATTTTTTAGGCTTTGATTAGATTTATTTTATATTTCAGAACTTCGAGTGTAAATTGTTTAATGCAAATTGAGAAATTTAATTATAGAAGATGGGAAAAGAATTTATTCACTGAGAACATTTAATAAATACAAAATGAGAAAATATACCTAGGATATTTTATAAATATGTGTATGCCAGTCCTCTAAAGGAACATGAATGTTAATAAACAGAAAGAAGACTTTTCGATATTTAAATCTTTTCAATATACATACATATCAATTTTAATTATTTCTAAATACACTGAAATCTTAGAGTATTAGCCGATCACATACAAATTATGATTTCTCATTTTAAAATTCCCTCCTCTTCGATATCTTCTCGCGCTTCCTTTGAGTTTGGCATCATATTACCTAGAGGACGCCTCCTCATGTAAGATATTAATATTTTTTCAATCAAGAAAGAACTTCATTAATTAAATTAGTCTCTTCTGGCACATTGACAAACACGTGTGCAGTCTAATTATTTTTAATTCATACTGTAACATAAATATTACCGATAAAGACATAGTGAACATTATGTTCGTAAACGAACATACACTAAGAAACAATATATTCCATTGTATGAAACAAGTATAATTAAGAGAAAAAAATTATATAGATGCTCCTTATACAAAAAATCCTAAATCTTTATACAAAATCAAATTTATTTACCTCGATTTCTATAAAAATAAGTCGACTTTATAACAGTAATCCTTTATTTCCATATAACCACTTTACGTACCGGTCAGCTCACCTGTATGTGTATCCTTCCGCGCCCACGCGAGCCTGTGAGCTCCTGCGGTCCATGGACTTCCGTCCTGAACCGGAACCACCACCTGCGTTGCGCCTCTTAGCGTGGGAACCACCGGTGAACATCATCCTGACCCGATTTACTTGCCAGTTTCTTTCAACAGACCTCCAACGATTTCTTTAATCGCACGTTCGTTCATCTTTAAAACTTCTTTACTTCTCGCGCATTTTAAACGACGCTGATTGACAAATTTAAAGATTCTTCACGTTCAGAGTTTGTGAAACAGGGCTGTTGGACTGGCGCAGCGTCGAAGATGCTACCTTTTCAGTTTTCTGGCGAGCAATACTCGAATTCCTGCGGGCCTGGCCGCGTAATGCGAGAAGAATTTCCGCTGGTCAGCCAGCGACATCCTCGCTTGAATAGTTGGACGCTTTCTCACATCGATCGGGATTCATCGAATCTGATTTTCATAGGAAAGAGAGAGAATTGCATTTTGCTCGAGAGAATGGAAGTTTCCACAGGAAATGGGGATGAATCGAAACGGAGAATCAGAAATATTAGCTGCTAAAGGGTCATAGAAGAAGTGACCACGGCCAATCTCGAGGAGCAGCAGACAATTGCAGATAGTGACTCAAGAATTGGCAAAGAGTCTCCCCCAACCTTGGTGACTGCCTCAAAAAGCGCGCAGACTGTCGAAAATCTGCGTTTCCTGTTCGAAACACTTGCCCGTTTTTTCAGCAATCGCTCTCCCTCCCCTCTTTCACTTGCTTTTGACAAATTGGAGGTGTGACTAATACGCACAGAAGGAGATCCGTCTTCGGAGGCCTCGCTTGAAGAACACGGATGGACAGAAACTGTGTTTCTTTTTTACTGAATCGAGAGTTTATCCACGTTGATCGAGCTTTCGAGCACGATTTATCATTTTGTCAGGGACGTCCCGCGACCAAATGTAGCGCTAATGATGTTCAAACGTCAGCTACGCGCTTCAGCTTCCTTTCACATTTGTAGGATGCCACACTCGGATTCGTTTCCTCGGTCTTCTTGGACCTCGAGACGCAGCGGTTCCACGGGATCCCGTCTCTTTGTCGGATCAAGGTCCATAGGTGATCGAAGGAATGTTGACGAACGCGGGGACTGGATTTTGACGCCTAAAACGTTGTAGGTTTGCACGAAACTCTCGATCTATAAATATCAGCCTGTTGAATGCCGCCCGCCATCGGCCATCCTAGCGCCGCTCGCGGAAAATATTCTAGATCTCATTGCTGAGCGTGTTTTCCAGCCTGGAAAAGCTACTCCAACTGTAGGTGAACGTTGTGGTTTCTTCTAGAAACATTCCTTCAATTTATATAATCCGTGCTTCACATTTGAAACCATTTTCATTATTTGTTGCAAAATTTGTTATTACTACGCTGCTCGAAACTTGGATAAGTTAGGAAGGAAATAAGTATAGCATAATAACAGCTAAGAAAATTAACGTTTGTATTTATAGTATGTGAAGATTTCACCTGCACTATTTTGAAATTAAGGTTGACCTTGTGACCTTCTAAAGTTCAAATAACTGTACTTTAGAAATCTTTCATTGATAGGTATAATTGGATAAAATTAATAATCAGCAGTATCCTTACAAAGCGGATTCATAAAATTTTTGTACATACGTTGACTAATTTAGTAATTTTTACCACATGCTATTGAATTAATTTTTGAAGTAGTTTGTCTATAGGAAAGTACCAGGTTCTACAGAATAAAGTGAGAATACAGGTTTTCGTGTTTTTTTTATGCAAACGTTTGTATTTTTTCTGTAATTAACGATGTGTATAGTGAATTTTTTTCTGTCTGCGGCAAAGTACAGAGAACTTATTACACGTGATCGTATCGTGAGTAGCATTAAGTAATATTTTTCTTCGGTCAGTGCGCGTCACAGACGGTTGTAATCCGTGTGATAAATATTGCTAAGCGAAATGAGAGAGGGGCCGCACGAACACAGCCTTCTGACTTTTACTGATGCACGAGACACAACAAGAAAAAACTAGCCGAAGTTCTTCGTGGCACTATTTACAACTAAAGTACAATTAGTTACAGGTTCGATCGTACAATAATGACGATTTTCTTTGTGCTCGCAAGACTATATTAAATATTCCCTCGATTGGCCGCGTACATCGAACTGCTCCTTTTGTTCACAGCAGAATTACATTAAATAAGAGAAACTATTAGTAATATTACTTAAAAAATACCCATATTTGTATATTGTGTAGCCGATAAAGAATAGAAATCTAAACTGATACGAACAACGCTATCATAAAAAGCGGAGGCGATCTCCTCCGGAGATCAGTTCCTAAAACTAAAATGCTACTCTTCTGTACTGGTCTCTTATTCTCTGCTCTTTTTTCTCATTTACAATATCTCCTCCTTCCTGTATTTATATATTATGTTATTATCAAAAATCTTTCTACCTAGCGTTTACGTGACTCGCGTACAATAACGCATATTTTTTGTTTTAAAAAACATTGCTCGAATTCCGTGTAAAAGAAGAATATCAATTAGGAATGATTACAAAACGAGGCTTCGTAACTGCGAAATCAGAAGATAATCCGAGATATCAGGCGCGAAAAGGCTACGACCTCCTTCTCTGTTGTCCAAGACTTCCACAGGGAAGGCACGACTCATAGCTGTCCTATCGCGCAAATTCACTAGATAGGGCCTGATGATGCTTCTTCAAAAAAGTTCCTCAACTTTTCTTACGCTTTAGCGACTTCTAGGTAACAAAGAGCAAACGTCTTACGATAATGATTGAACGATCATCAGTGATCAGTCGCTAGTTTCTTCGGTTGACGTTCTTGAGCACGTTTCAACCGCTGTTGGAGCAAAGTGTGCAACTGTTCGATCTCCTTCGGTGCCGCTTGAACGATAAAAATCCTTACATCACCATGAACGTCCATTGCCGTTAATCTAAGCGACTTTGGTGCAGCTCGTTCTGCAGTCATACCAGGCCACACTTTCGTATTTAAAATTAATCTTTGAGTGCCTGCAGTACGACCCACCAGGCGGGACTCTTCGTCAAGGTCATTTAATCGCAACGTACCCCTTCCTCTTTCTTGCCACCCGCTACTAGCCTATAGTACAAAGTACAAACACTTCTTGAGTAATAATTCATAAAAAAAATTTAACACCAGAACTACCGAGGCTAATGTAGATTTAGTTTTAACGAAATGCCAAAATTAAAGGTTCCTGAGAACGCTTATATATTACAGTAATAATGTTTATTTCTTCATTTTCTTACTTATATTTAGCATTAATGAAAAAAAAAAAACAACATTTTCAAAGAATAAAATGTACAATAACGAATAAGCACATTAATCATTTCAATCCTTCTGGTAGTTCTAGTGTTAAAAAATATTAATTCTTAATTACGGTTCGTTGGAATGTGGAAATGTATGACATATATTTCCAACTTTCATTATGAAATTTTTGATAACTAAGAGTAATAATAAAAATATATCACGTGGAGTTTACCAAACTCTGTATCAACAGTTAAAGGTTAATTTATATCTTATACTTTTATATGCTTTTATGTACCTTGTCGAATGCGAAAAGTTTGCAGTTAATTTGAAGGACATTCGTCTCGCCCTCTTCACCAGTCAACGGTGTCACTTGGCTATATTTTCGTTTGTTCGCACGATTTGCTTCTTCTAATTCTTGTGCCGCCTGTGTTAACGTCAAACCGGGCCGAGCTGTGGTGCGACACGCTGCAGGTGCATTTGAAAATAATAGCTCTGCAGAACCGTTTTCGTTTGTACTCTCATCCTTCTTCTGTTCACTCTCTGTCTTTTCTAAAGATTCTGTGTCATTCGCGACTACGACGCGTTCTTTTAAGTTTTGTCCGAATACGAAGCTTGGTTCTGGTGTCACAGTAGTAGTATTATTTACACTATTCTTTTCGTTATCCTTTGTGCTCACTCCGAGTGATAAAAACGTAGGTGGTTTTGCCTCCTCTGCCGGTTTCTCTTCATTTTTGGTTTCCTTCCCATTGTTCTTGTTGTTTTGGTCTGTAGAATCACCTTTATCTTCTGAGCCAGTTTCTGTTACTTTCAAGAATGGGTTTTGAAATTTAGCTGGTTTTAAGACCGTTTTATTAGCTGGTTGACTATTTGTTACTGCACTCAATTGAGAGGGCCTCAATATCGAAGACTTCGTTTTGCTACTCAAGGAGTTGGTAGTATCATTGGAGCCAAATGGATTTCCAAACTTTGAGGCAGCCACCACACGATCTAAATACAGAATATACTAATTATTACCTTAACAGTAATTAAAATAATTCTAATAATAAAATATTTGCATACGGGTTGTTTTAGTGATAGACTTGGCGGAACTCGATGAAGATTCCTGAGTACTGTTTTCTGTAGATTGATTCTCCATTTTGTCTGAAACAATTTGTTCACATATAATATTACCTATTAATTCTGTCAAATCATAATATAGAATAAAGATTCAAAAAACAAATATATAATCAATTCTCATATTTTTTAAAATGTTTGCAATGCACATTTGCATGACTGGCTTGCTATATAATAATGAGTACCACTGATATCATAACTTAAAAATATACTATATCACACACGATACTTGTAGCATAGATATGATACAAATATTATTAAACGCAAGTATTAGCTGTGGTTATTATAAGTACAATATTCAAGTGCTACGTGTTTGTGGTCCACTACAACAGATTGATCCGCACATGTAGCTTCGTGGATTCTGAGCATGCATACATGTTTAATGCATATAATTTTCTTTAAAACCTTGAAATCCTTAAATAGTTATGGACAAAAACTAGAAATAAGTACATTTCTTTATAACTGATTCTGATATACACAATAATGTAAAAAACCATTGAATAAGATTAATAAGTTCCAAAATACTTCTGAGGATGTAGAAAGAAATGCCTTAAACTAATCATTCTTTGTAGACTATTATTAAAAAGAAAAAGATGGTAACAATGTTATTACTTATACGCAACATAAAACCTAAAGCCAAGAGAATATCAATAATGTTCAATCAACTTTAGTACTGTAATAAACATATAATATCAATGATTCAAGCGATGCGTAAAGTTAATGCTCTTTCAAAATGTGTTCACTTATTTTCCAAACACTGTGTATATTGATTCAAGCAAGGCTTCATTCTTATGCATCACAACCTCTATCAGATCATGTGACAAAAGTTACTTCAATTAATGAGAACGGTTTGCAACCAACTGTGCACTTGAAGACAGTAAATAAAGTATCCTAACGACTAGAAATGTGCAATACAAAAATATTGCAAACAAAATTGCGCATTTGAAGTAAAAGGCAATAGTGTTTACCATTGGTAGAATTTTTAGGTGGATCCTCCGTCGAGTCCTGCGGTGGATCTACCTTTAAAATATACGACGGCTTGCTGGTTTCTTCTGTGCTTTCTAAATAAAACACGAAACAAATAATTAGAACGATTGTCAAACAAAGTTGCTTGGTTGACCACTCGCGCGAACAAATGTTAGAAATAACAGTTCCAAAGAAACGTGGAATCCATACAAAAACGAGGCGATAAGAACTCCTTACAGATACTGAATTTACGATTTACACGATCGCGCGAGATGTATCAACAGTTTATTACTATACGGAAAGAAATCACAAAACGCACCCTTGGAGTCCGCCATTTTTTACGTGGAAGTGGTTACACACGCGCGTGCTGCCATCTAACGTATTTTGAAAACAAAAAAAGTCCACGAGCGTGCTACACGTTCTATGTCAGTGGTTCTCAACCCATTTCATCGATTCAAATCAGATAACAGCATTCTATGATTAGCGTTTCATTTTTCTCGCATTAAAGAAATTTTATGCTTGTTTTAATTTATTTTTATAGCACATTTTAAAATATCTGCAACTTGAGCTAGAATTTGGCACCTCTGTACCGAAGACAATACATCGTGGTGCATGTGATTCGAGAATGATTTGCATTCCATTATTAGTTCCGTAAATTTCCCACTTACATAGTTACCAATTCTCAGAAATCGTGGGATGATAGTTTATTTAAATGTTCTTTTCCAATGTTGTATGATGATCCTATACATATTTTGTTAAATATGTCACATTTCCGGTGTTACTTAACAGCCATCGATATCTTTTGCAACACACATTTGCATCCATCTACTTTGTGCTTACCGGAAATTAAAATTCTGTAGAATACCTGTAGACTCCGCGTTTGTTTGATCCTGTTTTTACTATTTTGCAAACTGCCATTGCATTAACGAAAATTAAAGTTTATATTCAGTGAAAAATGAAAACTTTATTTTTCACGCGAGCTTGATTTATTTTAAAATAAAATCATTTCCGTACTATGTACTGGAATCTTCAAAATAAATTAATCAAAGCAGTCGTAAAGATGGTTCTCAAACTGGATTTCTCCATTCCATGCTTAAGATTACAGGCTCAGCTCACGATCGATACTGCCGCGAACTGTTTCTGATGATATCAAGGTACACTGCGATAGCATGCGATTATATGAATATTCTACTAATTAAAATCCTCTTATCTAAGAAAATTATTGCTGGTCATGGTCACATCATGTCCAAGCCAAGGGTGGGAGGAATTTAAACGACCACATGCCAAGAGAGCGTTCTGTTGATGCGTACCGGTGTCTCAGAACGAACGTGCAAGTCGAGTTTATAGTAGTGAATTTCCTGCTCTGACTTCAAATTATGTCTCTTGACGAAGTAAATATTTTGGTGTTAATTTTTTCCTTTAATTGGTGTTGTTGATACTCTGTGATAAATCAATGGTTTCTTTAATTTTCAATTTTCGAAGATTGTGAAATGGAGAATTATTAACAAATTCAGAACGACAGTGAATATTTCGAATACCGGCTCGTTATGGCTGATTTTATTGTGATTACGTGGCCTAATTTTGAGAAAAGCATTTATTGTTAATATTTTAGAATAAATAGATGTGTATCTTTTTTATATCGCATAAATATTGTGCTTGTGACCCACCCAAGTCACAATCAGATACGAGTATCACGATCACGCGATAACTCGCTACTTAATGAGTTATGGCAGTAAATAATAGCATCACTCAATGACCACTGATGAGTCATGTCTAACTGTATGTGTTAACATAAAGGTTTCGGTAATCATTGTTGGGGGATATCCTGAAAGTGTTTGCATATCATATTTTTTATAATTAAAATACATTGTACTTATGATTATACTTTTTCAGAGATTTAATAAGGCTGCGGAAGAAGTTAAGGAGCTGAGCTCCCAACCTTCTGATGCTGATCTCCTTCAACTGTATTCATTGTTCAAACAAGCAACTGTTGGAGACTGTAATACGTGTATGTAAATTGAATTTTGAATCCTTTAAGCAGATCTTAATTCAATTACAGTACGAACTACTTAAACTGATTTCCGTTATTTAAAATCTTAGAATATTAAATGTGAGATTCAATGCATATTAAATGTTTTGAACTTTAGTAATACATTGAAATTTATTTCTTGACTCATTGACTTTTTTACTGTTCTGAGAGCAGAATGTTTTTATGCTTCAATTTGCAATTCTAATTCTACAATGAATGCTAAACAAGCATGCAAAAACTTAATTTTAAAACTGAATAAACAAGAATATAATTTCTTTGATAGATATAGTATTTATATAGTCTTGGAACATACATTTTGTATTCTACTATTTTAATGCATTATCCCTAGCAAATATCTTATCATTTTTTTCTAGCGAGACCAGGCATGCTAGATTTTAAAGGCAAAGCTAAGTGGGATGCTTGGAATGAGGTGAAAGGCATGGCTCAAGATATTGCAAAGGAAAAATACATTCAAAAAGTCGAAGAATTGATTGCTACTATTGGGAAAAAGTAGTCCCTCTGCCAGACTAAGACTTAATATTATTATAATATATATGTGCATGGGCTTTGTCGGACTACAATTTTCTAATTGGAGAGCATATAGAATATTTACACATTTTTACACGCTTCACACTTTAAAGTGCAATAGTTGCAAAGAATTTTTTAATACGTTTTGAAGGAATTGTATTTTAAAGTATGTTTATTCTTCTTACAGAATTTGAAAACAAAATAATGTACAAAGGAATTGATATTTCAATAGAATTTATCTAAAATTTTATGTAATGGTAGCTAAATTTATTTTTCTATCATTAGTTTCATATTTACAACTCTGCTGCCATTAATTGAAAATCTAGTACATGTGCACTATTCACTCACCAACTCTCAATTGTTATTTACACAATCTTCTACACATAGAAGAATTTTTGAATACTTTATTATGATGCATAATGGTAAGAGCATTGTAGAATCGATCTCTTTTTGGGAAACTTTTATATATTTTGTTTAGTTCCTTTTCCACTGTTTTAATAATAGAAAAGAATAAATTGTTACTTTGATATAACAAATATGTGTTTCCTGAAAACCTTCCATTGAAATGAAATTGGCTGCGTAATCAATTTTCTATCTTAAAGAAGAAGAGCATGGTTTGGAATTGGCAGAAAGTAATGAAGTATTAGTGCGTATTAATAATGTATTTATCCACGTAAGTTTGACATTTTTTTTCTTATCATTATATACACATACGCAAGAAACTAACTAAAAGAAACGATAGGATTACGACACTTAGTGTTTCTGAGGGGGGAAATAGAACGGAAATTTTCGCCATAGAATGGAAAGAACCTAGCCCAGTATATATCCCTTCTTTAGAAAAAAGACAAAAAGGAATACATTCTTCCATCGTGAACGTTTCCACTGCGATCAAGAAGGAAGAGCCCATACAGTTTGATATCTAATAGTAATACAATTTTATGATTAACGAGAGCACTGATCGTTAGCTGTAAATTTAAACGTATCCTACACGCACGTGAGTGTCCTTTCGACGAGCGTGAAACTTAGTCAAACTTCAGTCCCAAAGTCTGTGTTCCAAGTTCTCGCGTCTTACAATACATAACTTACGAGATAATGAAATTAATGCTCTAAAAAACTAGGATAAGCGAAACTTACCGTAATAAACGTATCGTTAAATAGATTTTTCGAACGGAAACAAGACGCGCAATAAAACGCAAGGAACGCGTACAATCTTTCCTCTCTCACTTTGTTTTTCGCAGATGATGATTGGAGAAAACGAGCTTTCTTCCAGAATTTAAAAAAAAAGAAGGTGATTAAAAGAAAGAAGTACTCGATATGTCACTTCCGATAGCAATATTTTATAACTGTAACTATTCTGCAGCGAATTTTTTATTCAATTGTTTAACACCGAACGGCTCAAGAGGTCAATAGACAATTAATGTGATAGTTTCTTTGTCTTACGAAGAATCACACGTATATCTTGTTGGGTTACGACATAGAACGTATTCTTACTCTGACGGTAGTAAAGTGACGTTAAGAAAAATTTACATCAGCTTTGTAGGTGATAGACAGTACATATATGCGTGTACGTATGTTTGTATGTATGCGTTTGACTTAAAAAATGATAAACAAAAAAGAGAGAACGAAAAAGAAATGAATGAGAACAGGCTGCTAGTGGGCCTCTATTTTCTCTTACTCTTGTCTGTGTGCTTCTTAATGAGAAGTGGATGATGATGCGTCTTTATTCTGCTAGCCTTCAGATGGTCACCATGGACTGTTCTCGAGGTCTGGCCAGCCATCGAGACGTCGCTGGCACTGTCAGTCAGCTGGCGACTCGTCGATGCCTCGTCGAACCTGGTAAAACAGAGAAGGTGACGGGAACAAAAGCTCTCGGTAGCATGTCGCGCGTTTCGCAACGAAAAGATAATTCCGTTTTATAAAGCTTTGTTTTTAAAAGCGTGCTCGATCGCTCGAGTTAAGAGATCCAATCCACTGTCATCGAGTTTTGCTGGAGTAATCGCTGCTTCGACATCGGTTTCTGTTCAAATAATATTAAATATAACATGTACACAGATATTATATATATTTGTTTTTCCTTTTTTCTCGTTTACTCGTATGTGTACAATGCATGAAGGAGTGCGTCGACCAGCGGCACTACGTGTTTCGAATAATAATCATTACAACAGAATTCTTCAAACGAGAAGTGAAGCCAGTCTGCTAGTAGAATCGATTTTTCTGATACAGACAAGAACAGTCGCGGGAGACTTATCGAATCGAATAATTAACGCTTTTTTTTCGTTTCTTTTCTTTATCTCAGGTAGATAGTAGCAGGAACAACATATCTCAGTAGACCGCAGAGATTTTACTCGCAAATGTGAACGACGACAGGAATTTCTCAATTGCCGAGCGGAGAGATCGAGCGAACGTGTTGTGTAGAGATCTGATTTAACTGTACGTTATCGATTGTGGCACGCCGTTCACCGTCTTTGACTTCAGCACGTCGTTCTCGTAGGACATTATCGTTTCCTTTCCGTTCTCGTAAACCCTGAAACGAACCAATTACACATGTCTTAATATTTCTTTGCTCTTCCAACCAAACCTTTCACACACCGAAGTGTGTCCCAATGATAGTTCCTATGATTCTTAAGCTTTCCCTTACTTTTTGGTGGTGATCTTCTTGCCGTTGATGAAGCGAGTAGAAGTACTTGTTCGCTTAACAGCACCACCGCCGCTGGTTCCATCGAAGCTCGTAAACGTGTTAAAGGAGGTAAAGTTGCCTGACGCACCTTCGAAAAGGTTGTTGAATGGTGAGAAACCAAGACCAAATGGGCCGAAGAAGGACGTACTTATGCTGTTACTGCTTGGGTGACTATGCCTGGCGAATCCTCCATTGAGGTCTTCAGACGGGTGGAAAATTAATATTTCGTTAATCACAATTCTCACTATTCAAACTGTAGGACTCATTTTATTATTCAGTTAATCACATTTCCATCATTCAAGTGTGCGTAGGAGTTTCACAATCATTCATACGGTTGATGGCTGTTTGATTATTCAGATCAGGATATACATTCATCCAATGGAGGTATTAACATTTTCATTCGTTAGTAACATGCTAAATGATTTGGCTTACCACTAGTCATCTTGTACAGATCAGCAAATGGGCTACTGCTACCAAAGAATTCCCTAAATACTTCCTCAGGATCTCTGAAGACGAAGGTACTAGTAAAGTGCGTATCAAAGTCATCATCGTATCGCCTTTTACCACCGGGCATCTGGAGTCCTTCTTTTCCATATTGGTCGTAGACTCGTCTTTTCTTTTCTGGAACGGAAATACACAAACAAATTATAATTACTGTCGATTATACGACAATGTACAAATGCATTTTGTTTGGTTTTATTCGCTTCAAATTCCAAGAAGCAGGTACTGTAAGTCTTGCCAAGTTAGTAGGATACTGCTGGATAATTTGTAACATCAGTCGAAAAGACGTCCACCATAATACCAAAATCAATATGGAGAGAACAACTCTGAACTATCGAATAACGAGGATGTTTGCATAAATCTTCGAAGGACCAAATACAAATCCAGAATCTAGATTAATAACAGCTTATAATTTCCAAGAATCAGGATGTAATCATTGGCCTTTCGAGGATTTCTTCCTCCAAACTCACTAAGAAATTGGTCATTCGTTCATTCAATTAGTCGAGCAGTGGCAATGATTAGAAATGCGGAAAGGTACAGGCAATATTAATTGCATTTACGGCGAATCAAACGCCGTAGAAGAGAAAAAAGCGTCTTTCGGGTTGTATCAGGGAGACTGGTACAACACAAGGCCTAGACACTGTTCGTAAAAGTCCATTAGAAACTCCTAGATCCTACGTTTAAACAGGAAATGTGATGTTTCGAAGATGCTACCCATTCGTATGAAAAAAAAAGCAAAGTAAAACCGAAATTAAACGATAAAAATAAAGAGAAATAAATAGATGGAATAAAACAATGTTTGGCCACTCTGTCAAAGTCTTTTTTCTCTTAAGTGGTACCGAAAAATCGCTGGAAGGCAGAGTCAAAGTAATTCCGGCAGGTGAATCCACGGCCGGGCCTCGAGGACGCCTTCTGATACAATCGTTGGTCGTAGGTTCGTCTCTTCGCATCTGGACATCGAGCACGGTCACGAGAGATCGTCCGGAAAAACAAAGATTTCTAATTGGATTTTTCTTTTGGCCGCACGACACGATTATTACAGCGATGCTTCGGTTACAGAGTTGTCTCATTGATTCTATCCCTGAGCTTGATCTTACATTAACTGATTTTCTCAATTCTGAAAGCATTATAAATCTAAATTTCGCGAGAAACACAGGATTCCAGTAGTACTATGACATTCGATTATCTCAGATCAATGAAAATTCAAGAATCAGGCCACTGCGAGTTACTTCAATAGCAATGAATATTACAGTATCATTACTTTTAATAGTAAGCATATAGAGAATATATGATGCTTAAATCTATAACAATTACTGCAGTTACAAAGCAGAAATAAGAACTATAAGTGCCAGGAAAGTAACTTTCTTCAGGAGACAGACAAGTTTCTTTTTTCTAATCTTAAAGAGGTCATGACTTTCTAGCTGACATTGAAAACCTGGCATTTATAGCTTTTCATGTTTTCAAGAATCATTCCCAATGATCGGAAGGAGTTATTGCTTCTCGCAGTTCCTCTTGATTGATTCTGGTTAAAAAACAGCGGTTTATAAAAGCAAACAATTCGGTTTTGAACAGAGTGAACGTTGATCGAGTCACGTTGCTGGGTCCTAGAATAAGTCGTACTACTTGGAGGCCTCTTGAAAGATAAGGCTAATGCGAAATTTGGCTTTGCTGACAAGCAGGAGCTCCCGTCGTTCATCTCCTGTTGGCATCACGATTGGGTACTCTACGGTTTCGTTATTGAAGCTAGTGTTGTTCATCGCCTTGGACCAGACATTAATTCAAGCCACTGAAGAACGATTTTTAGACAGAGACCAGAGCAAGAACTGACGCAGAGCATCATCGTCGTCATTGAGTTATTTGGTACCTTGTCTTCGACTTGACGATTATTTCAGAGCTTAGAAACGAGAAGATTACGTTTGTAAATAAAGCTTACCGTCGATTAGCACTTCATACGCTTCAGAAATTTCTTTGAATCGCCTGTTCGCTTCGTCTAGATTTTCTGGATTCTTGTCTGGGTGCCATTTCAGTGCTAATTTTCTGTATCTGTGAAAGAAAATAATATTTAGAATCTAAAATAGTTTTCAAGGGTTTGTATATTTTATTTCTTGGACATAAATCTAAATCTTTTTTGACTTCATGGAGGTTTAAAAAAGTATCTCAATTCTCTTTTAACTAGTGGCTGGGATAACACGAGTGTTGATTCTTGGGTCAATGCCAACTACTTTGACAGAGACTAAAAAGTCATTCATTCAATCTTTCTTTGGCCACTGTAGTCGAAACGTAGAAACCAAATAGTCAAACTTATTTTTAATCGTTTTAACTAATTCTTTTAATATAATAACAAATATTCTTCATTCTTTTACTAAATCTTCTTTTTCAGCTCACTTTTCTGTTTCCTCCGCTAACAATATTTGTATCTTTTTTCGTTTTAGATAAATGAGGAAAACATTATTAGAATACTTACGCTTTTTTGATGTCCCCGGTTGTGGCGGTCCGTTGCACCTCGAGTATCTTGTAGTAGTCGACCATCGTTCACTATCTTCGTGTTCAGATGTCAGGGCTTAGGCAACCACCTGTCGAACAATGCGAGAACAGTTATCGTAATTAGCAGGCCAATTGGCAAGCAAGCTACGACAGCGAGTCAATAGGCCGGGAACGCAGGAAAAATACAGCTATCCCAGTTTCGCTTAGCTGACCTGCCAGCTAACGTTTGTCTGGACGTATTTACACGCAACTGTATCGGTCAGCCAAGTCATTTTTACGATCCTGGATAGTGGCACTTTCATCTAGTCGAAATCTTTAACCCCTTACAGTTGTCATGAGTTTATGAGTCATCATCCACATTGCACCTTGATTCATTTCTGTTGTGTCATTACAAGTTTAGAATATGACACAACATTTGCAATTTTTTGTGAAGAGAATAGTGTCTTGTTAAATGAAAGGAATGAAGGACTAATTTGGATAATAACTTATGTGAAGTCAGTGATTGTTAACTACAGTGAGGGAAAAGAGAGAAAGTTTAAAATAGGCCTTCGTACACAGAGGTACTAATAGCTCCTATGATAATCATTTTACTTTATGGTAATAAGACTCGCCTATTTTTGAATATCTCTTCAATTTATATGTCACATATATTTCATGTTTCCTTTTGTTAAATTGGAATGTCTTTTGCTTATCTGAACTCTTTTTAGTCCGTCACTGTAATTAAAAAGCAGCCAGTGAATATTTCAGCACTTAAAGAAGTATTTTTCATGAAACACATCTCTAATAGATTTTTAATCACTTGTGGCCCAAAGGTCCCATTAAAAATTTATTCTATGATAAAAATATCTCAAAAGAGACCATTGACAGATAACTATAGAAGCAACAAAAGTACCAAAGCTTGTGTCAAAGTAGACAGCAACAGGTCGAATAATTCTTTATTCCTCCTATCTATATCCTTATTTTCCTCACTATTTTCGAACCAACAATTTGACTTGGACATCACAGAAACTTTCCATTGTGTTGCAACCAATCCTCAAAGAATTCTGCATTATTTTGAATAGATCTGAATCTTTGAATGCAAAACTGCAAAAGGTCAAAGGAGGCATAGCACGTGTCACCGTCCATTCAATGTTGCAACCAGACACAAGGAAGGCGAAAAATATTCCGCCAGCACTCCAAAATAGTTCCTCTACGCTATATAGCATTCCAGTGAACGCACAAATATATTCCAAGCGAGTTAATTTTACGTGCTGTTTTCAAAATAGTCACACAGTGTCGTATATAAATGGCACACTCTGGCCGAGTGCTCGTGAATCGATCCTTCAACTGCGTCGTCTTGAAATAAGGACCCTCTGCCTAAATTTTCACGAATTTCCCAGACAACCTCGGTATTCCCTAGACCTAGATCGAAGCGAACTAATCAACTTACACTGGGATCTCACTTTCACGAAGGCACTTTAAAAGTCACTCAACGACACCACCCCCTCGTGGATCGACATTTTCTCCCTTCGCCACCGCTAGACGACGAGGAAGGGCTCTTCGAAGCGACTCATCGTTGCCAGAGACTGGGCCAAGAAGCTCGAAACCGGTTGCCTTCGGGGACTGAAGCAGCGAGCGAGGATGGGCGCGATTTCACGCGGGCGAAACAGGCGGAAAGGTGGCAGGCGAGGCGCACGATCGGCTACTCGGCGGAAAACTGCGGTTGAAAGTCAAAGACTGGACTAAGGAAACGCTAAAGTTAGCCGCGTATCGAAAATAGTTCGAAACACGGAGGTGGAGGTCATTACGTTATCCCACTTCGCGCTCCTCCCTCTCATCTCAGAAGCAAGAAAGCCAATCGACTGGTTTACATTTTGCCCGTACCATTCCGACAGGGCTATAGAAGACACTGAATCACTTTAGCCTAATATGATAGCCGCGGAGGCCAACGATTAAACGCTGGTTCCACGTTCATTGTTCCTAAAGATAACACTGTGGCTCAGTTCTACAGAAATCGGGGGATGATCAAGGAGGAATATCGTCTCAGTGAAGCTTGGATCGGATGAAGAAAACTTCGTTGTAGAAGAAACAGCTTCAGCAGAGTGTGTTACTGGGTGAACAGGAATTTTCTACGTCCGCCAGGTGGACAGCGATTGTGCCCATACGCGACACGCGATCGTGAACACCACCTCCGCGATCGGGTCGAGGACGTTGGACTAGGAGGCGGTGTATCACCTTCCGTGTGCGATAGACCCGTTGTGCAGGTTGTTTCCTAACTCTGAAGCTGAATTAATGTCGGAGTTCTTGAGTGGAAACAGATTCCTGCAATCTTCTTCAACTTAGCTACTGTCACCTTAAAGTGGAACTGGTCCATTTGCAGTAGATTAGGGATCTATGGTGTTAGGTCTCCGTACAAAATCATTTCCAAAGAACAGTTTGTTAATTCAAGTGGTAAATGTGAAATTAGATCCTTAAGTCATTGTGCGTTTGAAAGTAGTCATTGGGTCAAAGAACGGACTTTATTATTTGTCGAGGAAAGAGCTGTTTCATTAGTAATTGAAGTAGAATTAAGTGAATGTACTTTTGAAAACGAAATGGCAGGTTTGGTGGAATATATGACTTTAGTTTATGGCTACTGTGATGAAATCATTGCAGGAAATTAAGTTTATTAAGCATTTTATGAGTTTGTGAAAGTGGAAGTATCTACTAAACCGTTTTCCATGGCTCCACAATGAAACAGGAGCAGAGTTCCTAGTTTAATAACCAAAATTAAGTAAAACTTTACTAAAATATAACAGCGCAATTAGCTTATCGCCTCTAATATTTTGTTAGATAACTTGTTGATAATATAGTTAAAGAAAATTTTATTCATAAGAGATTTCACAGATTTATAAAAGTATGAGTACTCATCAGAATAATATCCATTATTATTCAAGACACAATCATTTCCTACCAAATCTACTAAAAAAACCATTTTATGAGGCTTTCAAAACAAGATCATAATTCCACCTAAATATACAATCTTAATTCACAATTGCCTCGCTTTAATAAAATAACATTCACATCTTGTAACATTTCGAAGTATGAATACCCATCCTAGCAGCCTCCATTGTTCCCCAAGAGAAAGGGGAACAACTCCATTGCTATCTGAATTAGAACAACTATTTTATACGGTAGTATACTCAGATAACACTTTTGCTGTTACATGAAGCTATAATTTACGGCTTCCTAGCACAATATCGCGAGGAATATATGAATTTCAAGACGATGGTGAATACGAAGCGAAGCTAGCCACCGATTAGGAAGCGCCCTGTAGCTTATAATAAATCTGCACGTTCATGCGATCGCGAAATCCATGAGTCACACCGCTTTCGGAGGTGATTTTGGCCTGCCTACACGCTCAACCAGCGTCCCAGGTAAATCCGCGCGAACAGTCATCGCGACGTGGGTCGTCGTAGGCGTTTTTCCAACTGTTTCATCCGACGAACACCCTTTTCTTTAGGTCCATTGTCCTTTACCATCACGTCAGCTCACAACAGACTAATAGTCTAGAGCCTAGAGAATCTTCAACTCTCTCCAGCGTTAGGGGGAACGACCTTCTGGTTGCTCCAGAAGGCTGAAACATATGGATACCTTTGGTTCTGGACTCCAGAAGTATTAAGTCACTATGGAAAACCTATGGACTTACTATACTGTAGCTCTAGGATAGTGTTGCTACAATAAGCTTCGAGTCTCCAATTTTGAGAGAGATATTTAATAGTCTATTAATATTAGAGATAATATTAAACTATTGTAAAATATCTTTCTCAATTCTCAACCGAAGAATTGGGTGTCTTAACACTTCCAACCACGAGGATTCCAAGTGAACATTCATTCTTAAAAGCGGGTAATTGAATTAAGAAAAAGAAAGAAAAAGAAAAAAACTGAGACATCCAACAGTTCAGGCTTTTAAAAAGTAAATGAGAACCTACTGAACATTTGTTATGTTTCTTATCACTAGATTATTGGTCATTTGCTTTACTTTTAATTTAGCCTCGAGAACTTCAAAGATTGAGTCTTAAACATTCAGCTTTTTAGTTTTGAAAGCTTGAACTTTATACAACAATGCTCCAAAGCCCAGAATTGGCTATGTTTATCGACATTTGCTGGTAATTTAAACGGACTTCGGAACTTGTGTAAGGCTTCCCAGTCGCAAAAATGGAGAAACTGCCTTCTGTAATAGGGCAGTGTGTTTAGGTCTTGTCTTTGCTCGAAGACAGACCACTCTGTGGTGGAATTTTCCGGTTTCCATCGCTGTCTTTCTCAGATTACGATATGGATCGACTGGAGAATGTTCGTTACTCAATTGCAGGGATTTAACGAGAAGGGTGGCTGGAAACGAGTTTCCGATATTCAGAATTCATCGAGCAATAAAGAACTGGACTGGGCTTACGTAACTGCAGATTCCAAATGTTTCGAATGCCTATTGTGCTCGTAATATTTCCAGAGAAACTACCTGGGGTCTATCAATCGATGAAAAACTGGTTTCACGTCTGGAAACCTTGCCTAAGGACCCTGAAGGCCAGGGAATTATTCCGAACTTCGTGACTTGGAATAGTAAATTGTGCAACTAGTGCGCGAAACGGGTGATTTTCGAAGAGTGTGAAATTTGTCACACAGCGACAATCACACTCGTCAAAGGTCACCTGGGCGCACATATTGCACATAGTATTTTTTTAAACAATGTGTGAGAATAGGGTATTTCGCGCACGCTACACAGGCACGAGAAATTTAATTTTGCGCACTGCGTTTCAAAAAATCCTTTTTCATAGGTCATACTATTTCCAGGATATTCTTGAAAGTTAGGCAAAGAATTGGTTGTAACATGGAAACAGCGAGTTCTAAGGATGTTGTAGTGATCCATGTTAGCTTTTAGTGCACGTCAATGATCAAAACGGTTTTTGGGTAATTCTTTTTGAATGAGTTACTGAGATTTACATGAGCACAAACGAGGTCTTAGGGTCTAATAGAATGACATATGTATGTACTGTATGCGATATGAATTTTCTAGGCAGTAAAGATTGTTAATAGGCGCACACCTGCTTTGGTCTTGATATTCGTCCAAAGATGTTCAGGCGCTGTTCCAAGAATGGGAAGATCAGATCTTGTTCCTTTGAATCGATGTTAAAAATTGTCCTTTTGCTTTATGGGTGTAGATACGCGTAGAATTCGTTTTGTACCTAATATAGGGTGTCGAAAAAAGAAGAAACAATATTTTACTTTTGACGCTTAGCAAATGGATATATTTTAATTTTAAATGAAAAAGTTAGTAATCGAATTGTATTAAAATAATCTTAGGTTTACGTATACCTAAACAGACTTCTGAAGTTAATAAAATCTATAGATATTTTTTTAACCAACAATTCTCACGTATAAAAAAATATTCAATTAAAAGAATATTTTACTGCAGATTAACAAACAAATAAAGTTCACTTCAAATTTAGAGAAAAAACTTTATAAATGAAGAAGCCAAATCAGTCAGAACTCATTAACAATTTTTCAAGACCATTTTTTAACTAATGAACACATAATATTTTAAAGATAGTGTGATCTTTGTATAGAAAAAAAATCTTTCATCAAATGAAACTAACTAAATATTTCAAGAGAACACCATTTGAGAATCTCAGAACAATGCAGTACCTTTTCAAATATAAATAAAAAAATCTATCGATCGAAACGTGTACAAATTTTTTACACGCGTTCTTCGATTGCTGTAAAACGCATACAAAATATTTACTGGGTTAATATCACTAACAGTTTTTAGAATAAAAAAATATTGAAATTAAACGAAGTTCCTTACTTTGCGGAAGCGTTTGCCTCCCGATTACATGCTAGCATTACGCGAGCATGACGCTTTCGTTCGCTATATCGTTGTTCCGCGTAGCACGAACGTGTTTAATCGCCCGAAACGAAACGGATCCGCCGTTTATTGTCGGAAACGAGGAAAAGATGGGCCGACATCGCGAGTCACCGTGTGCCAATCGATTAAACGGAACCGCCAAATACGGCTCCTGGGCGACTTTCGAGGATACACGTGGCTCGCCGTGATTGCAAATCGTGCCTCTGGGCGATCAATACCACCGACAGCCTATTCCTACCTTATCTGCTTTATCAGCTCCGTTTGAAAGTCTCAATAAAATTAGATCGACGGTCGCGCGCTGCGAAAGCGGGAACAGATTTTTGTTAAAGAATCGCGCGATAAAATATATCGTTACGCTCTTTGACTCTTCTTTTACGGACTATGAGGATTCTAGAAGACTGAGAATGAGATAAGAATATTTGTGAGAAATGTCGAATTCGATGAACGCGACGAAGTGTATTTGAGGAAAGTAATGTAGGGAAAAAGTATAAAATTCTCTGAATATGATTCAGAGATGAGGAACTTGTGGTTTATACGTTGATGACCGATTTTTACATCGATAAGAATGTGAGAGAGTTTAATTTTGAATTTTAGATCTCAGATCTGCAAAATTTAGTATATTTTAAAAATGTTCTATTCATTGACAAAGATTCTAACTTAATACCAAAGTTTCTAAAATTATTTATGAATTCTTTTTCATTTTTAATGTTGCTTTTTAGACGACTTTGACACACTGTAAACACTGGAACTACAATAACGTTTCAATATTTTGCAAGTTTTATAGCATATTTGTGATAACCAGCTTATAAGCATGCAAGGAATGCTTTTCGGGGCCAATTTGTTTACTGCTGAACCAAGTAAAATATAGCCTTCACGAATAATTCTAAAAATATGGTACAATAAGCAATCACAAAGTTTGAAATCAAAATTTGTGGAGCCACATAATTCTAAGATATATCGAGTGTAGATACTCATTTGCAATAAAAGGAATACGTATTTCTGTGACTGTAAGTCAAAATGATTTCTTTCATTTTCAAAAAATTCGAATTGAGACATAGAATATAGAATTTATATTGATTGGAAAAAAAGGACACTAAAAAAATGTTTTCACTTAGAAATGAAAGTTCAAGACGCAAGTCTATAAGACAGTATTCAGGTTGAAAACTCTAAACGCCAACGTCTACAAAACCAACACACGTGACATGGATCATTTCGCACCTAAAGACTCAAAGAAGAAAATGAAATTCGAGATCTATGCCTTTTAGTCCACGTTATTGAACTTAGCCGTCCTATTGACAGTAATTTTTCAAGGAAAATGCACCGAAACGTGGGCGACAATACAGTGCTGAACAAATTGCTCGCAGAAGAACATGTTTACTAAACTAGCAGCCCACACGGAGTAACTATACCCACGTAACTATTCCAGAACTGGTCTTCAACTTCATCTGACTTCGCTCACTCATCCTTCAGGCAACCTCAAAGTGAATCCTGATCTGTAGGACTTTTAATTTACCGTAGCAAATAGACCCGCTAGCATCGGCTTTCCAACCACAGAAGGCTTAAGGGTTGCCAGACCAAAGCTTGAACGTCGATGTTCTCTAGCAACGTGTGTGGTTTTCCAGGGAAAACGCAACCGAGTGTGCGGAGATGGAAGGAAGGACAACGAGAGACAGAGAGAGAAAGAGATTGTGGGCGTCCTTTTGCGCTCTCCAGAGTAGGTGTGACGTCAGTTTTACATATTCGGGCAGTGTGAGCGATGTATCGAGGAAAAAGGATTTCGCGAGTGTCTCCTGATCGCGAGACAGGCTGCGTATTTGTCCCCGGCAGAAGGACGACGGTTTCAGATGGACGTATCCTTGCCTGCTTTCAAATGCCGCCGTGAGACTGTGTTCTCGCCTCTTGAATGCGCAGGGATCTTGAACCTGAATGCAAACAATACCCTGGGACGGTCTGCTCTTAGGGTTTCCTTGGAACTTGAAGCCAGAATGGTGACTCAGTCCTTGAAGATCTTTAGTTCCTACTGTGCGTTACTACCTTGCTACTAAAGGTTGAACAGGACCTGGGTCATGGGATTGTGAATCTTAGAAGCAGAAATTTGAGACTGAGATTTGGAATAGGGGATGCTGATTGTGAAATCTACTAGGCTAGGAACACTTTTGTAATTTTGTATCTCTGTAATTTAAGGAGTAAGTGAAGTCTAGAAACTGAAGGAGGAAAATTGGGAAATATTGAAATTTTCTGAGTTAGAAGTTTGGGTCTTTGAGATCTAGAACTAGAAAAATTTGAGACACTGTTAATCTAGAATTAGGGAAACATTGGGATTTAAAATATAGGGCTGAATGAATACTAGGACCCTAAGAATTAGGATTAGAAAGATTTTTGAATTTTGACCCTCCTCTGAAACTAAGAAAGTATTGTATCCCAAAATATAGAATTGAGAGAATACTAGCACACTGAGAACGCAAAGTAAATGAATTTTGAAATCATGAGATCTAAAACTAGAGAAAATTTGAGCACCTGAGGTCTAAGATCAGAAAGATGTGAACATTTTGAAATCTAAAACTAGCAAACCTTCAGAAAACTGAGAATTCTATAGACTCGTGAACCAGTATCGAAGCTAGAAGTTGTTTATAGTCCTAAAATCACGATTCTAAATAATAAAAACTCTAGTATTCCTTACTTTGTATGAAACTACTGAGGAAGTTGGTCTCTTTCGAAAAATAAAACTGAATGCAAACCTGATGCTGAGAAAGGGTAAAAGGCTCCCAGTTCTCTGTTCTTCAACGTAGCTCCCAGAGCTCGCAGAAGAGGAATACACGGCTAAAATTAACTATCAGCCGTTGAAGCTGTCCTAGACCCTTTCATTGGCCTTCTAACCGATATTTTTTAGCACCGACCTAGCGCAACATTGCGTGCAGCTTCTTAACGATGATCTGCGTTCCGATGCAGATAGAGGGTCCCTAGTGGATTGAACTCTGTCGCGAACTTGGCTAGAGAAAAAAAGAAATGGTATTTTTAGTGGTGTGTGTTTGATGTTACGCAATATCTCGCAACACCACAACTGCTATCGAAGCTGCCATCTAAGTATTTATATAGATGCTAAACAAATCGATTGGTTACGAATGTGTTGGAGCTTTCTCTTGATAACAGAAACAGATATTTTCAATGGGGTTTGAATGCTTGAGGTACGAGTTCTGGAGACGTAAATTTTGGCATAGAACACATTTAGGTTTTCAAGATCGAAGACTAGGATTCTAGAATCTAGAGCTAAGAAAGCTTTAAGAAGCAACAGCTAGAATTTGGAGTGGTTTAGGACTCGGAAATTTAGAATTAAGAAGAGATTGAGACTTTGAATATTCAAAACAAGGAGAGTTTAGAACTGTGATAGTTAAAGCTAGGGAAATTCGGGGAATTTTCGAATCTAAAAGGAAAGAAATATTAACACCTGAACTATGATAGAACTAAAGTTTACGACTCTAATTTTTTATTAGGATTTTTATTAGGATTAGTATTCAAATTTTGCAAAAATAGGTGAATGTGAAGTTTCGAAGTGTAGGATTTAAAAAATCTAGTGATTTTCTATATCTTTAAAAAATCTAGTGATTTTCTAAATCTATAATTGGAAAAATATGAGAATTATTTTAAGTGTAAAATTAAGAATTCAGGATTTTAGGATCCAAAGTTAAGATAGTTTTACCATTTCTATATGCAGACCTAGTAGAATTTTGAGTTCTCAAATTTAGGCCTAGACAAATTTGGAACTTGAGATACTGAACTAGAAGACCTTTGTGACCCTAAAGTTTAAGTCTAATAGTTGACACAAATGTCCCCAATTTTCATTTACAATCGGACTGATATCTAATCGTAAAGTTAGAAGCGATTTGACGCATCAGTTAGACGCTCCCCGGTGAGTGTTAACAGCTCAGTCATCAGTGATGATTACCATCGACATCGAAGGGAAACAGGAGGAGGATCGGCGGCTTTGTTTCTCGCGCGCATAATCAAACTTAATATAGAAACGTAGCGAGTCATGTTTAGGTGATCGGGGCTACTACACAAAGAAACGTTGAATATTACGAAATCGCTGCAACTGATCGTTACAACATGGATAACTAAACGTGGAACCCAAAAAGAACACCTTGCATCATGTACGGTGTGACGTTTTAAGTCAAGTCCAGGAAGCGAAATTAATTAAATCATTCTTGGAGTAGTATTTAAATGATCAAAAAAAATTCGATTTCTTCGTTAGATTTTAAGAGATTCTCATACCATTGAGTTGTAGTGTTTAAAATGCAATCAGGAAGTAATGAAAGTAGGGAACAATAAAATAAGAGGAAATTGAGAGAGGAAGTAGCGCGTAATCGGTGATAATTTGCGGCCGATGATCCGTTTCCTAACTTAAAAGCAACTTATTCCTAGATCCCCTACAGCTGACAAGGAAAAATACTGTTACTACATCACAATTCCCTATTACCATTTCGCAACACGTAGCTCCTTGCAACGATCACCATTAAGTCACCATGGAACTTCATTTTATACCATTAATGTTACTGTTAGAATTTCAATCTATTCTGTTCTGATCCTAGAGAATTCTCTTTTCGCAGCATAAATATTAAAGGATCGAGATAAAAATACGAAGGTCTTTATTGCTGCAATAAAAGAGCTAAATTAAAATACAGCCTTGGTTCCATTGGGTCTTAATAGAGAATTCCAATTACAGAATCAATGGACAAATTTGTTTAAATTATCCAACGACTGATGAAGAATCATTGATTCCCTGCATGCGCTTGAATTGCTGGTTTTATTGTTCTTAATTGCATCAGTGTTTGAGGCAATACCGTAAATGCAATTCAAACCATTTAATCCCAAAGCACTGAATGCAGACAGAACTATCTTTAGTCTCAAAACTGAATTCAAGAAGTAAGATGAATGTAGATGTTATGCTCCACTTCAATTAGAACAAAACATTACATAAAGTACAATTTATATTGTTGTACATTTAAAATAGAATGTAATTTTGACTTGTGTATTTGATGTGGGTTGTTCACACAAAAAGTTAAATCTCTTCTCTCTCTCACGTATTGTCAAATATCGTTAAAAGATCTTACATATTTATTGTAGACCATAAACCCAAATCATGTTTCAGACAATTTAATAATGTCCCGAAAGAATTCAATGATTCAAGAAACAACAACAGAGATCATGAATCATCATAACCTACTCTTAATGTGTATATAATAATACCCTGCAAGATATAGTAACATTTCGCAATGCTACACACACTAAAAGCCGATTTACAACAATGTAACAACTCATGCTTTCAAGAATCAAATACGCTAACAAGACTGACCCTATGAAGCCTATACAATCAACAATTCCAAGAAACTTTCATTGATAGAATCATCTGGCCCACAAAATGCATGTGCAGTATTAATAGATAGTAATATCAAAATATTTCAATACCAAAAGTGAGAAGGGCCAGAAAAGTGACCGATATTTTCATGCGTAATAAGCTTTCCTCGACGATCCATATTCTCCAACTTTTCCTAACAACGATTCCATCGAATGACGCACGCTTATCTGTTATCTAGCAGAGGGATAGGTATTATCGGTCGCGAGTGACACGACCAGCACCGCTCAAGGATCCGATCGTTTACGCGACAAACGGCTCCGAGAACGATGAAAAACTGCATTGTCACTGCGTACAAAGGCGAGCCGAATCGACGAAACAAGGAATCGCCCGATGACCCTGGCGAAACAACGTCTGGGACTGTTTTGTTCTCGAAAATTTCAAGCGGAACACGTTAGTCGAGTCACGACGACAACAGCCACCTCGACGACGTACGTTTCGTATCGGTGTCGCCTGAATTTTCATTGGGATATGGTGATCCTGGACTCACCGAGAAGTGGCTCCTGCTGTGTCCTCGTCGGTTACACTCAGTTACGAATTTTCCGTGGAAAAGCGATCGGTTGTTTCCCCGTTTCACGGCCAGGACGGACACACAGTGGGACCTGAAGCGACAATCTCGCGAAAAAGCAGAGAAATGCTAGTGCAACGTGAAGTTGGCGCAAACAAAGGTCGATATTTCAAGATGGCCGACGTTTCGATTTTTCTAGAGTCCGTTACGTCGCGCAGCGTCTTATTGATCTCTGTTAAATTCAATTTTGATGTTTGCGGTTCGAGGATTTCACTTTCCAATTGAAACTCTTCGTGCGTACAGGTTTGAATATTAAATTGTTAGCATGTTTAACTCGAGTTTGTGAATATTTATCGGGAGTAATGCATCAATATGTAGCGTTATGGGAGTTTACAAAAGAGTTATTAAGATTAAACTATCATCTTGAGGATTAATTAGATTTAACAAAGAATGTGTTTACTGAACGTAGAGTTAATATTAACGCAGTTTGATTCGAAATTTAAGTTTCTATTTTTTGGTGGTACATGAAACATTAAGATTTTCAAGACTGGAGTCAAAGAAATAGTACCTCTTTATTTGTAGATACCAATTTTCTCTCGAACAACTGTTTAAAAAACCCTACAAAGCACCTGCAGTTCATAAAGAAATTCCCATTTCAGCTCCAATCACAAATTCTTCTCCATCGTTCACGTTTTCAAGTAACTAATACCAAACATTGTAAACGTGCCCGTTTAATGAACATTTTCCCGCCAAAAGTAGCCGATTCAAAATGCTCGTTCCCACAATTCCACGTTCGAATTCCACGCAGCCAGAAATCCTGAAAAACAGACAAGAACATTCGAGAGCAGTACTCGAATATCTCTCAAAAGACAAAGACACTAGTTCCCCTGACGAGAAGATAAATTTTTTTTATTTATTCAAGCCACGACCGATAAGAAATACGCAAATGGGCGTCAGTGGCGCCCGCCACGGCGAACCACCTGGCGCCGCCATCATGGCCGCCGAGATGGCGCTAGCTGAATGGTTTGCGCGCAGTAGCATGGCAGCTTCCGTTCCGCAAAGTGTTTTCAAAGAGCAGGTGAGCATTTCGTAGACTGCGTCGCGACTCGTTGGTTAGATCGACGGTGAAGAAGCTCGCCGAACGGGGTTCCCTTTGTGCTGTGACCTCGGTGTGTCTGTGTGTGTGTGAGAGAGTGTGCCGCCGAAACGCCGGTGCCCGATCCCAAGGAACGAGCGGAACGAAAGAACCAGCCCCTCGTTTAACTCCGAGCTGTAAACTCGTGCAGGGACGATCGAGGTAGTTAATTTCCTGCTGGGAATGTTGAAGGACTCGCTTCTCGTTCGAGCATCCTGCCAAGAGGTGGGTAAGTTTTGCCGATCTCTTCCCTCGTTACGGCCGTTTCTCGTCTGCGTCGTTCGAGGCTGCGGCTCGCTTATGTGAACAGTCTCCAATGGAATTTCCTTTCGATCCCACGGGCCCCATCATGGTTTTCGGCGCCCCCCCTGCCTCGAACGACCGATTCGCGGGCGATTCGGGGATCCCCCCGAATCCTGCCGCAGGGACGGAAGCGGCACTGGCCGAGTGACATCTGCATCGAGTTGGACGTGTCCACGAATGGCGGTGCGAATATCGATCCTGGAGTCTTCGGTCGCGGGGCCGTCTTGGTTTCGAGGTCACCGGGACTTCAGCCGCAACCCTCACTCTCGATCTCGATATCCTTAGCCTGGACTGTTTCCTCCCGAACTTGAGGAGCGTTCTGTGTCCATCCCCACCTCTTTTGCGATGACACCAGATCACGCCTCGTGATGATTGCGAACATCCTGTCTCAGCGCGGCGGTGACAGAGGAGGGATTCCTCGCGAGGCCAGCGTGGAACGCGTGGACGAAGTGTAACGGTATGACGTTGCATCCGCGAGGAAGCTTGGCCCTTTCACGATGGAGCATTTGCACCTGCGGAAGCTCTGGCGAAGGGAGATGGGAATTATGTTGTTAGAAAGGTTGGGGGTTTTGAGGATGAGGTGAGAGGAGGAGGTATTTTCTCGGGTTTTTGAGTATCTTTTTCTGGGAAAGCCATTCAAGATCGAGTAGAGGACATGTCTACAATAATATACAGAGTTGAGAAACTGTAGGAAATGAAAAGCAGGACAATTTTTTTGAAACTTTGACTTGAAGTATTTGAACCGTTTTTTGTTGTATTATTTGTATAACAGTTGCTGTTTATAGATTCCTCTCGAATAATTCTTTTATTCTCGTTAAGTATCATTAAAAGCAAGAATACTTAATAATCCAATGATACACTTATTATTTTGCGCACGGGACTTGTAATACCGTTAGTCCTCAGCTAAAATGGGGTCAGTCGAAGATTCTATACTATTTCAATATGAGCGATTTTAAATGTTCAAATTTTTAGATCTCCAAATATTTGAAATTTTATTTTCAAATATTCGAAACTTTCAAATTTTCAAAAATTTTAAATATAAATCTCCAGCTGCATAAAGGTTCCGGTCTTGAACTTTTAATAATTCAAATTTTCAAACTTTTGAAGTATTTTTATATATTTGTTCCAATTCCAGGAACTCAGTATTCAGACTCCTTGTTACGACAAGGGATAATGTTAGCGAAAACTTGATTGTATATTAAAGTTTATTCATTACAAGTGTTTTAAGAAAGTATTGCAAATCTAAAGAATCAGAATTGAAAGATCGTTATATCGGTGAATATGATAAGGAAGCGATCCAACAGGGATCTATGGTACCAGTATCTCATTTATTGGTGTAGGTACATATTTACTGTACTTTGAAAGTATTCAGAGTAAGTCAATTCTGCTTGCCATAAATATGTCACAAGTACATGATTGTGATCTTACAATTAGAAACGTGTTCCTCATTATAAATTCATTGGTGATACATGAGTCCATAGCTAGGAAACACTATATACAGTATTTCAGAAGCAATAGTATCTCTAGTATAATAGTATCTCTAAAGCCAAAGATTGTAATTTCGTTTGAAAAAATAAGCGAAAAATATGGAGTAACTTTTTTATTTTCCAAAAAATTGATTTTAAATGTTAGTCAGGTACACAAATATCATGGTATAGTTTCAGACACTTGAGGGGTACGAGGAATTGCGGAAGCTTTTGGTTTACCGTAAGCAAACTCGAGGTCTGACTGCAAACGTTCCTTTTACCCTTGCGCATTCCTCGATGGCTGAAACAGTACTTCGGTGTATGAGCGTTGGTCTACATTTTCAAGTCAATTTTTTCAGAGGTGGAAAATGAAATTAAGAACTTCTAAATAAAAAGCAGTCATAGTTAATGAAAAATACAATTCAATTTATTATTAAACCCTTTGCTGAGGAGTTATTCTAAATAGCAATTTTACTGAATTTCATTCCTTACTCAATTAAAAATCTAATAAAGATGCAATAATTGTTAAGTATTATTAATGAATCATTTTATAGTATCGATACACTGCTTTCATTTATAAGTCTGATAATTATACTGCTCTAAATCTTTTCTGCCGTCAACATGTAGATACTACATCATTCATGTACATATATCATGCTCTAAATCTTTCAAGATATATTTTCAAGTATGATTGATGTATCAGTAAAGTTTTGTTGTTCTCTTATTATCTCGCAAATTACAATGCAAATCTGTGATATCTTTCCTTCATGAGAATCACAGAAAGTAACAAAAACTGAAATCCTGCTGCATGTACTAGAAACTATAGAAGTTTCCCTGCTACGAAACTTCGTTTAGAGTTTAGAAAGAGGTGCTCTCTTTAGATGGCACTGCGCTCGTTAATCGTATCCTCGAAGAACTTGAGAATCGCGAGAACGATATAGGTGATAATTTCGTGCTTATCGTCGTGGAAGAAAAATGTGCAACGTGATGCTAATCTTGCGATGTGACAGAATTTTGGCGCATATGTTACATAAGTCGCGCCAGTGGGAATCGCTGAAAGCGTGTCCTAATTTTAGAGACGCTGAAGCGGTTGCGGGATTGCAGACGTTCGATCCAAATCAACCGACGCACCAGCTATTTACACGATATCACCTTGACCGTGATGAGGGCACGTTAATCCTTCCGTGTCGTAATTTCAAATCCCATTTCCGTTGCGATAGAGTTCTTATGGAAAACCCGTTTTGCACGAAGAACGCGTGCAGAGCATCGATTAAATTCTAGGATGCTTCGAATTTACGATCATGAAGTTTCTCTTATCTGCGAGAAACTCTATATTTTACTTTTTTAGCTACTCCACGTTCCAAACTTTCATTAACCTGGTAAAAATTTCTAAGTATTTGTACTAAACTAGTTTATTATTATTACTCCTCGATTATTTAATTAATTGGTTCTAGTTTGAATCTTGGATTTGTTAGATGTACTCAGGTAGAATTTAAAATCATTTTAATTTTTCATGTACTCAGTGTCTACGATTCTTTTATGTTTTCCTTGATTTTTCATTTTTATTATTTTTTATTTGTGATTTTTCCCATTTTCGGCTATATATATGGTTTTTAATTAATTTCAATTATTGTCATTCGTAACAGTGCTATTTGTTTCTCAGTTTGTGTTTGTTTGCTTTCGATTATTCAACCTTATGTAACTGTAACTTTCAGTTTTTCAGTGTACTATAAAAGTTTAAATACTGAATTCTAGAATTACGTATAACGTTTAATCATTTTTAAGCACCATTTTAATGGTGTATATTTTATTCTTTATTTTGAAAACATTTTTTTTTATTTGAGCTAGAACTTTAAATTTTTACCAGATATAATAAAAGTGATTATGATATTTTTATATTAATCTATTTTTAACAAACTGTTTAAAGTGAATTTCGCTTTCAATTACTTTTAGTTGCTCCAGTTGTTAAAATTTTCTCTTTAGACTTTAGTTTTTCTATTTATTTAATTTCTTATTTAAAAAAATATTTTAACTGTTCTTCTATTTCAATTATTTTAATATCTTCAGCTATTCCTAACTACTCAATAATTTCAATTATATACACATCTATTATGTTCTGTTATCATCAATTCTGTTACTATTTTTCTTTTTCACACACGCGTTTCAACAGAATTTCCAATCCTATTTAGATACGTAACCACAGGTCTCCAATTATTTAAAAATCAACGACCATGGTCACTTTGTAATGGCAACGATTGCATAAAGAATTTCCTACTCTGCCTCATTAGTTGAACAATACGTTCCCTCAAGCAGTGTAATGTCTCTCTTAATCAATACATCCAATGCATGCGTTCTGTATAAACAGGATTCAGACGAATTGCCTACTTGGTGGACCTTGGGGATCGTTGGAGTCCTTTTCCTCTTCTCCTCATAATAATCATAATTATCAAACGAGGACTTCCCGAAACAAATTAATTTCGGTGGTCTGCTCGAACCAGTGATCGATTTCAACTTAACGAATCGAATTTTCAGGTTCAATTAGCCTTGTTTGCTGTGGAAACATAGGGACCGAGTGAGAGAGAATCAAAAATGATACCGCGGATTGAAATTGTTTCGTTGATTGATCGAAGATTATCAGCGTGCTGCACGCACGAACGTCAAAACTTCCATGGACAAATATTTTGGAGCAACCTTGCATGTGTCCTGTTGGGAGACAGTGAGATTTAGCTCTTTATAGAATTTTAAAAAATAAAAACGCTCACGTTGCACAGAAATTTATTTTCTTTTAACAAAGTAGGTTTATTTTAATTTTTCAAGGTGGTATAAAAAATATCCCAATATGCATATTTAGGTATTATCCCTTTGCACTCGGTTGTCCCTTTTAAGGGGACAAAATGTATGGAAAATCAGGACCTCTGAGTGTAGAAGATTAAAAAAGGTGGCGCAGTTTTAATTCTATCATGCTTCAAAGAGTTAATCCGAAACGTAGTGTGATGTAATTTTGCCATAAAAAGCGTTTTTATATAAATCCATCGGTTTTGCTTATTCACATGTGCGATACTGTAGATACAGAAAACCAATGGATATTGTTTTTCAGGTTTCATATTTTGAATAGTAGAATTAGGTCAAACCTGCCTGTTCCCACCAGTATCTTTGGTTATTGGCTCTACAGCTGGGCTGCAGTTGTTGAAGTTTTATGTCTTCAAATATTTAAATACAGTAATGGTTCAGATGTTTGGCGAATATAACTCGAATAATATTTAAATATCTTTAGTGTCCAACTGTTATTATTTAAATACTACTCAAACATGTATCTTCTAAATAGCAATAAAATTTAAAACTGATGACAATGAACTTAACATATTGGCTACTACTTGCTACACTAAATTTGGCTGAAAATTCTATTACAATGGCAGTGATTTCTTTTGAAAGAATTATTTTTAGTTCAGTTTCATATTTATAATGCTCATCCTCTAGTAGATGTCGCTGTAACTTTTTATTAACATTATTAATAATTGTGTGTGTTAATTACGTAAAAGTTGTCACTCATACATGTTTGACATAACAACGAATACGTTTAAGAATATAATTTATGTTACATGTATTCGAATGCTATGAATATTAAGTGCCTACAGGGTGTTTGACTACTAGTGTATAGAGTTTAATTTGCAATCAATGACAAAATAGCGTTTTTGAGTTTCGTTTTAGAGTTATTAATCTTTGAAAAAATGCCTAAAATATTTATGATAAGTGTCTGACTTCAGACATATTTTACTGACTTCGCTGTGTCTGACCAGACTGCTCTTGCACGTCGGCAGTAGAATAACTCCGAAATTAGACACATTTTACTCATGTTTTGCTTTACTGCTGCAGTGCATTAGTAGACAGGTCAGACATAGCGAAGTTAGTAGAATAAGTCTCAAGCCAGACACATTTCACGTGTATTTTAAGCGTTTTTTAACAATTACTAAACCTGAAACAAAATCTGAAACATAATTTCATCTATCTTTATTTTTGTCTTATTTTAGCACTACTTCTTAAAATATCTAACGATTTCGAATAAAAAATAAATCTAAAATTAAGAGTAAAATTATGTCATGTAAGACTTTGTTTCGAAGAAAATCGATTTTGAAAATTTACTGAATACATACATATATTTAATTCCTGGATAATGGTGTACACCTTTTTTTCTATTCGTGTTCATATTTATAAATAATATCATAGTTTGCTATTTATTATTCTTCCAGCAATTACCACAATAAGAAACAAAATTTTTAGAAAATTAGTATTGTTCTGTAGATAGTAATCTGAATATTTTTCTTACCTCACTTCTAAACATTATTTATTAAATTCTTGCCAAGTTAGACGTATATCAAGACTACCAAAGTCCATTAAATTATTACCAGGTAATTAAGTGCCTTCACGTGTTTCATATATTTTTAAGATCGACGTCTACTTTAGAACAGTTTATTATTCATTTTTTATTTATTTTCACATAGAATATCGTTCTCTCTTCTGTTGTATTATATTTTGCGAACTACTTTGTATTTAACCCTTGATTAACCACAGACACTTGAATAAATTTTGTATATTCTTTGTTGCGTTTAATTCAGTATATTCATAATAAGTTTAATGGTATTTCATAATAGACAAAATAAACGTATGAGATAAGAAAACATCTCATTACAAAAATTTAAATATATATTCAATTGTCCGAAGTCTTATTGTCAGCTGCAAATAATTGGTAAATAATTCATAATTATATGTATAATAACACCAGAAAGGGAACAAAAAGTTATTTACTGCAGCGTGTTCCCAGTCAGCTTATTATCGCTTGTGCGTAATTTTCGCATCATTCCTTTTTTTGCCTTCGCTCGAGTCACGCGCCATACGTTAAGCTGCGTCCACACTGTTCACAAACAGAAAAACGTCATATGATAGCTACTGTCTATAAGCAACTTGCGAACAATTTAAAATTTATAAGCTCACGAACACTGTGTACCTAGTAGTAGTGTCCATACTACCAACGAATATAGTTGGCGATCTATTCACGAACTATTGTCAAACCCTAGTGTGAACTCGTTATCAGCATTGTGTTGGCGAACGTTTATTATTCGCTCGATTCTTTCAGTCACGTTGAATCCCCATAGCGAAACGTTTTTATCAGCCTGCGTTGGTTTTGCAACACACGCGTTAATGTCCAGTTTTATCGCGTAAAAACAACAAGGAATTATAGCAAAACTTCTGGCAAGTTGTTTTCGAGTGGTCAAAATGATTTCGAAAAAGTCGCTGGTTATCGACGCATCGATAGTGATCCCCCGACAAATATTGATGAAATAGTTGCCCGATCGACGTGTTTGCGACTGAACGCGATAACTTCGTCAGCCATTTTGTTACCGCGGTTCTCGATAAATATTCGATATAATTAGCGACAAGGAACCATTGAATCGTCTTAAGCGAGTTTAAATCATGTTTTAACCTTCTGGTGTCCTTCGTGAATCATGGCTCCTGTAGATAATCGGTTTTTAGCGATTCTTGATATGTTGTTACGAGTCTTACGAAACTCGCGGATGCGCGCTGTTGCTGCTGGCCTTTTCTGCGCAGGTTGAAAATTTTCTTGTAGATAAGCTCGGGTGTTCGATTGCAACTTGATAAAGGATCCGTTTCTTTTCTGGTAACGTGAGTACAGAACGGTAACGTGATCGATACTATCAAAGACGTGATAAATGATCGACATGTGACGGCGATCGTATCGTTAATTGGACTATTAGGTGGATGATGGCTCGTATTGGCACTGATTCACGATAAAAGTTCGGCTGAAATTGTACTTGACGATAATGATAATTTCAAGGATAGTCGTTGGTATCAGCTTCAGCTTCTTTTGAATTTTATCGGTGTTGAGACATAGTTTTTGCTTGGAAAGTTTTCCAATCTACTTTGAAATTTAGATATTAGATAATTATATTAAAGTATTCGAGTTGCAACTTATAATTCCACTATCTTATTAAATAATTGATTAGAATTAAAAAGAATTGGAATATTAAAGTTTGAAAGAACTATCTAGGTAACTAGAATTTAATAAAATATGAAAATGCTTATGTATAGTAAAGTAGGATAGTAATTTCTGTAACAGTACATGTATTTTAGAAAGTGTTTATTTTCAGATTTTTCTTCATTTTTTTAATTTTTGAGTAGGTACTTTAAATTAATCATTTATTATTATTTTTCAGTTTCAATGTTATTGTTATTTCTCAACTGGTGTCATCACATACTTTCTTTTTCCCTGTTGTTGACTTCAATTGTTTCTTACTTCCTGTTGATTTTTTAGTCCCGATTTTCTTTTAGGTACTTATAATTTGTCAAGTATTAACAACTTTTAATCGCTTGTATTGTTATCAATTGTTAATTTTAGATTTCATTCCTTCTTTATCATTAATTGACATTAAATGATAGTATATTTGTATTATCATTAGTTTCTCAGTTGCACTCTTCAGCTCTTATTCATTCTTTTATTTTATATTTTCAACTATATTTAATTAGTGGATTATTTTCGATTCGATGAATTTCAGTAATTCAATTATTTTGAATTTTCTCGTTATCTTCAGCTCTTTAATATTATTTGGAACTCCACAATATATTTCCCAGATTATTCAGTTATTATTTCTACCATAATTATTTCACATCGAATATTATTTCATATTCTTTAGCTTTTTATTAATTTTCGATTAATTTATTATAAACATTTTCCAGTTTTCAGTTACTTTCGATTTTTTAATTAATTTCCATTTCTGAACTGTCTGTATATTATCAGTTTTTTAATCATATATTAAACATAGCAGAAGGTAGATAAAATGATATGAATATAAAAATGGATCGATAAAGAATCGTGAATTTTAAAATTAAGCAGCGTGGTGGTATCGTTTTTACACCACGTAACTCGAAAACGACGTCTCGTTAAAAGTCGTACCAGAGGGAGAACGAAATAAAATACTGGAAATAGGGGGTAGAAAATCTTCCTAGGAGTGTCAATAGCCTCTCAGAGCTTGCGAAACTCGCGTTTTGCCAGAGCAGTGCGTGACACCGAAAATACTATCGACGAGAGAATTTTCAGGCCGTGCTAATTCTGAGCACCGTGCAAATTTGCGCAAACAGCGTTGCGCAAACCGACGATACTTCGTTGAATCAGCTTCCCTGGATTCGGCGAGGTTGCGTTACATTTTTTGCGTCTTCTAAAATCGTCGAATCTAAACACAAGCGCGATTCATCACTAAAAATGTTACGAAACGTTAAATCGGACCGATGCCAGGTGATGCAGTATTCCCTTGTTATAAGCTCGTCGCTCTGTTTATCATATTTTGGAATTATTTATAATAAACGAACTTCATATACTTGCATACATCGTTAAATCGTTTTTGAGGAATGAACTTTTCAGGAGTCAAATTGATGACCTCTACTTTTTGCAAAAATTTCGATGTCATGGCTGAGGCATGTGGTTAATAATTAATTTTCCACAAACTGAAAAATTAACTTCGATAATTGTATCTATTGTTGTATACTGCTAACATTATGTGTGATTACTAAATCTGTGGCTGTAAGAGAAAACGATGTCACATGTTCTAAGAATTCGAGTTAAAGTTTTAATAGAGATCTAGAATATAGAACTTATATTTTTGGAAAGAAGAAAGGACATAAAAACTTCTTCTCGTAAAAATAAAAGTTCAAGAAGATACAAGTCCATCAGACAGTATTGAAGCTGAAAACTTTAAACGTCAATATCTCGAATACAATATGTGACTTAAGTCATTTTGCCTTACAGTCACAGAAATAACGTTTAATATATTCTTGGAGCTATTTTGACGAATTTTAATTTCCTAATAAATTTTATTTTTAAGTTCTTAATTAAATATTTAATATCTCAGGAACAAAATCGATCATCTTTTAAACAACTGATTATGCATCTCGTATATTACTTTGTTTCTTTACTTAAAGCTTAATTTTAAAATTACTTAAAAATTAATTAACTTTATTGTCTCATCACACTTTCCTCTGCTTTTTGTTTTATGAAGTGAAACAGTTTGTCATCTGAGTGGTTCAAATGTGAAATGCCATCACATAACTTAATCTTCAAAATATTCCTTTGGTTACAAGTTCGACAGTTAGTTGCAAGACTCTAGTGAGAGAGGTACTGTATTTGGAGTAAAATTATGTACACAGCGTTGCAAGTACGAATGCACTTGTATGAAGATAAGTACGCTGCAATAATATCTATACTGTTTGATATAGAACAGTACTGAACGCTGCAATAATATCTACAGTGTTTGATATAGAACAGTACTGAACCAGACCGATTTGTGCTGGGCAGCAGTATAAATACTTGTTATAGTTTTGCACGAGATACAAACCGTGGTCGTCTTATTACGTTTACATTGGATACGTGCCTAAAGGCGCCACTTCATCTCCACTCGATTCGACGCTAGCAGATTTCTGCCCCAATTTCGTCCTGTGTCTCATCGCTGGTCGGCATTGCGGACGGAAAATTGCTGCTTGGTTAAAAACTGTTCGAGGACCAAAGAATCTACGTCAAATCGGGTGAATCGCTGTAGTTGTAAGTGGCTTCCACGTGTGAAAGTAGAAATTATAGAAAATGAGTCAATTTGTCAATTTTAAACAGGCTTGGTAAATTGTTTGGGAAGGCTTGGAAAAGTTACGAGATTTAAATTACGTATAATTGCAAGGTTTATATGATTGAGATAGTTAAAAGTGTCACTGTTATTATAGTGAAATTAGAATCTTATTTTAGGGAGATTTATTCTACGTTTTGCATGAGTATCTTGCATAAATATCAATCATTAATGCTTTTAAGCGTTATGTGATAGTATAACTACTAATTTTTATATTATATTATGTGGCTTATTATTTGAGTAGCAGCAATTTTTTCATTAAGCCACGTTAAATAAATGTGAATCAATTAGAGATAAAATACAGAATTGAACAGGAAGTGGTATACTAAATAGTACCTATGTAAAATTTTCTAAGCACATTTAATTAAACAGAGGAAAATAACGTGATAAACAATAAAAGTATTAATCTAGTGGTTTATCATGTGCATGAATAAAACATGTATGTTTATTTTTTGTAATTATTTATATATTTTTTCAAAATAAAGGAATAAACGTTATAAGTATTCATAACGAAGGGAATTAAAAAAAGGAACAGAGAAAGGGAAAAAATGTTAATTACTCCATGAATGAATTATTAGTAATGCCTCGAAGATTTGTATGAATAATGGATTGCATCGTAAATACAATTTGTTAATTCACGAGTGCAATATTGACATTCAAGTTTAAGGGGACGCTTTCAAACGTTAATTTTAAATCTGCATTACAAATAAGTTTTGTTTCATATTTTTGTATTTTTAATTTTCTTCTTTCTTAATATCATCGTGTCCGCAATTCTATGCTTTCAAAATACATCAGTTCAGTTTGTCGTAGGTATAGATAGTAGACAACGTAGTATTACTATTTTCATTTATGCAAATCTTAATTCATTGCACTAAATACGCCTACAATTAATGTATCGGTTGTAAAAGCGAATTCACGAATGAAAAATGCAGTACATATCATAATACAAACTGTTCGAAATTATCATTATCGAAAATGAATACGACGGGGTTAAAGATCATTTCGTATCAAATCTCTAACCTTATTGTGAACTGTGGCACTGTGTAACTTAATTTACATTTGTACACTACCTAATTACATAGATAAGAACGTAAGAATCAGAAATAAGATTTATGTTTGTGGAATACGTTGTACATAATCAGAATGATCTCCCGAAATATTTGCCAAAATTTGTTATATTTATGTATTTTAAATAATCATATTCAAAAGAAGTTACATTCATTTAGGAATTCGAAAAAATGTACCTACGAATTGCGAAATTTTGGTAAAATGGCAAAAGAATGTATGGAAGTTAACTAAATTTTGTACACAATGAAAAATGTATTTATTAGTTACATTGTTTCATACTTAATTAACAAATATTAAATATTAATGGTTGATTAATACATGCTTCTATTGCTGGAAAATTCAGTTCAGTTAAATCTTGAAAATTTCAAATATTAAACTTTTTAAATACTCCAATTTTCAAAAACTAAAATTGTTAAATATTAAAATGTTTGCAGATACAAATATTACAATTTACGAACATTTCAATTTTTAACTTTCCAGATATCTAAATTTTCAAAGTTTAGAATTTATAAAGATTACAATTTTGAAATTTTTTAATATTTAAATACTTGTCTAAAGTCTTCTCATCTGTTTCAATTCCCAAATTCTAAAAACTATCAACAAAATATCTCCAAATTCCTTGCGATTAATTTCGCATCGGCACTTAAAAAGTGTAATCATAACTAACTACCCTCGTACACGAATTTCCACCCACACTTTCCGCGAGAAAAATGCCTCTGTGTTTCTTCTGCCTCCGAGCAAATATAACGCCTTAAATAAACTCTCGTGGTGGCTGCTTAACTCATTGAGATCCAAAGTTACATAACTGCAACATTTCATTCGCAATTTTTTTTAGGAAACTTACATTATTGGGTTCTGCTGCTTCATGTTACTCTTATATTGTGTTTTCGCAACTTTGGGCCTTAATGGGTTAAATCACCTGGAAGGTTAATTCAGCCTTTCAGAATTTTCTAAAGTACCCAGACATTTCAATATGGAAACAGTACCATTCCAAGCTGCATCCCAGAGTCACCCGTTCCCTTCGGATTGACCCAATTCCTCTAGCATACACAAGGCCTGGATACATGGGTATTACTATCCCACCGCCGCCATTATTCTCCGAGTGATCAACGATGAGCTTACTATTCTGTTTGGTCACTAGTTTTCGATTTCGAGGAAAGTTGCAGAGGATCCTACCTCACCAGTCAGGTTTCCTTCGACCACACATATGATAAGTACATATATTAACACGCTGCATCTATTAGATTCTCTATTAGTGCATCTATTAGAAGCAGTCACAGAAGGATTGCAGCTTGAACGCAATGCAATTCCAACAGCCTACGTGACAACCAACACGCGAACCCTCGAGCTGCATTCTGCATAAGCTGCAACCGGTTTCTGGTCTCGTTGTAGGTAATACATGCACATTAGAGGCCCTTTAGGCTAAGTCTGGGTTAGACAGGGATCGCAGTTGGGTTCAAGCTACGTGCTGATAAATCTGGGTTAACCGCGAAATGTTGCACCTACTGCTCTGGCCGCATTTGATTCGGAGGAATCAGGTCAGCCATGTTAGGAACCTGCTGTAGAACCGAATCTACACGAGGAGTTGACGATGCCAGCCAGATTTCGTTGGACTTGGCCAGGGATGTTTATGTCTGCGGAAAAAAGTAGCTAATATTAGCTGATCTAGCGTTAATGGTTTATGTAGATTTTAATAGCTGGGGAAATTTTTGTTGTATCAGATTTCGAGTAAGTTTTAGTAGTTTGGGTTGAGGTGGATAGTTACTCACAGAGGGCAATGAAGATGGAAGTTGAGGGTACCTTGAACAGAGGGATATTTAAAGTTTTGGAGTCTTGAGAATCTTGGGAAGACTTTAGAGTTTAAAGCTTTTGGGAAAGGAGGTTTTCTGTACTTTGCAAAGGACGAACTATGAAATGGATTCTTTTAATATTCTTTACGCGTGTTTTTCTTAAAAAGATGCTTGGAAAATTGTATGGCGAAACTGAAAGTTAGGAACATTTCAAGATAAGGGATGTTCTACTTTAGTACCTTAGAAAACGAGACTTTTTGTACTTATTGTTAGTCAAAGAAGAACTGTAGAATTAATTCTTTTAATATTCTTTATTTTTACCCGATTACGTGTTCGTTTTCTGTTCATAATAAATGATGAATTGTCATACATATGTATGTTAAAATAAGTTGAAGGATGTTTGAGTTTACAGGTTCTGCAAAAGAGGTTTCTCGAAATGTAGAAAAGAAGAACTGGGTTGGAAATATACTTATCGTTTTAATATTTTTGTACACAATATTTTCTTTTATTTACACATTTGCTTTACAGGGAAAATGCGTCATTCTTACCAAATATTTTTATCCTATCTAAGTACAAATATTTCAAACGCTATGAGAAATTTAGTATATCTGTGTTTTGTGAAGAAGGAAAGTGAAGAAATAAATGAGTAATGAGTAAGTGACCGCATTATCTGTTCTGGTGACACTGACCAGGAAAATCGTCTGCATATATTTACTGATAATGCAAATCAGTTGAAAAATACACGGTTATAAAACTATTCGTGTAAATGGAATGACTATGTTTATTGAGGATTGTACATAGAGTTATGTATTTACTCAGAAGTATAGTGGTTATACTGTTTTATCTTAATGACACATGATTCATAAGCATGTTCGAGGAAAAGTTAGATACGTGCGAAAGTAAAAGTTACGACTGGAAATAGATTGATTGTTGATCATCGCCATGCTTCTGTACGCACAGAAGTTGTTATTTTTATACATTTCATAATTTTTGTAATTATTGAAGTTAATTTTACTAAATATTAAGATTTTAGTCTTTGGGAAGCATCACACTTTTTTTACAAAAATTTACATTTTATCTGGGTTATATAGATTTTTTTAAAAATTTGTATGGCTTTGTTAATTACGGTAATAAAAATAATATGAAATAGCCAATTTTGGCCATCATTGCTCATAATTAAGAAAATATGTATAGTCAGGTTGTAGAATAAATCGTAATCGTTTTAACGATACACGATGGAAAAGCTTTAAATAATTATTATTTGGGCATAGACATTAGAATATTATAGTAGACATAATTCATTGAGTCAATGTGTCTCACTTCTTTTATTTTCAAAAGCTTACATTGTCAAATGGCAAAATATATTTGAATGATGAAATGACTTTTTAATAGGTTAATATCAAATATAATAAAATATCTGAGAAATAATACAAATATTAAAATTTTGTTCATTAACAATTTTTTTGTACTAATGGACACATTGCTTGTTATAATAATTGAATCATTTTTATTCTTTAAGCGGAGAGAGTGAAGATATCTACCGCCACTAATCAGTTTTATGATACACCATTTAAATTGAATATAATAGATTTCAATTCCTCGTTATTATAAGTATGTAAAATAGACAAATATTATCTATACTTACGTTTAATGCCAGATGGAAATAATACAAGAGGGTTTTGAGGAATAAAAAGTACTTTTCTGAATTGATAAAAATCTTGCATTTGGTGCATTAGGAACTTTTAGGAATTTTTTCTATAAGTAATAAAGTATATTTAATAAACTATAATATAATTCTGCATTTGGAATTAATTCGATGATAGTACCTTTTATTAACAAAAATCTCAATATGAAAATATCTACATTCTTCCAAATCTTTCAAAATTTGTATCTGACTAATTTGTTATCAAATAAACCCCACCCCTTAATAAACATAAACTAAAAATAATGAAAGTAATTACAGTGAAAACTCTAAAATCAATCGTCATTTGAGAACAACAGAAATAAAATACCCTAAATAATTACTTTCTGAAGCACACAGTGATAGGCAAAAGTCTTGCTTCAACGAGAACGCAGCTTTACATTCACAACTGTTTCTCGTAACCTTACCATCACGAGTCGACAGAATGACATTAATTTTCGGCTTCCCCATAGCCCAAAGACACATACCCCCTCAAAATTTCTCGTCAAAAGTGTCCATTTGCCACCATCCTCAGAATATTACACTCACGTGACCCAAGTACCTAGCACATGAAGACAGCACAAAGCCACTTATCCACATTACCCAGGTGTACCTAACCCCTTAATGGTTCGGAACGGTGAAGCTGGTCGTTCGAAGTCAGCCAGAGGTCAGAATTCTCTGTGGCGGCGGCCAGATACCCGGCTGCGATATATCTGGGTCTTCCTGTAACAGTTTTCCTCGTAAGCGGGTCGGGGACCTCGTGTCCACCTCCCTTCGGTGCGTGAACCTGCACCAGTTGCGTCGGGGAGCTCGCGGTGAGTCGGCGCCAGTCACGCCTGGATCCCCTTCGAGGTAACTTCGTCGTTTCTGGAGATGATCCACGCATCGACGATCCTCCTACCACCGGTTGAACATGTGATCGGGATCCTTCTATTACCGCAGGTGTCGCTCTCCGTGTGATATCCGCGCTCGAGTCGCAATCGGAAGTGTCGTGTTGTCAGACTGGAAGCACATGAAGAAGGGAGGATGCACCACAAGAACAACGGGGATTTCATCGAGGTCAGCTCCCAGGATATAAGTTCCGATAATAAGTGTATTCTAGTTGATACCAGTGCCGAATCGCAGGAGCCTGGGCTCGTATTGCGTTGATCCAAGTAATTAGTACTAAGTGGAGATTGACGTAAGAGGAAAACGAGTGTCGGGTGAGAAATGGATGATGTGGAGGTGGTGCACAGATTTGTTCTGTTTGACCGTTTCAGTGGAGTTATTCAAGTATTTCTTGCGTGTTTTGTGTGGAAGTACTATTGTTGTACTGATTATGAGCGTTTAACGCTCAGCCTGGCGCCTTATTTTCTGAACATGAATAGCTCAGATTTGTGCGAAGTTTAACTGGGCTTTGAGAAATCTAGGCTTAACCGAGGTCTGGTTTTGACCTAAGCCTTCAACACTCAAAAATGCTTTATGCTAACTCTTTAAGTATAGCAGTCCAAGTACTTTTTACGTGTTCTATACAGAAATGTTACAGTCTTATATGTAAACCATATACATGTACTGATGCCTATAGGCGTTTGCATTACTCACCATAACATCTGTAAATACCTATCATAGTGAAAGGGTCCAACAGTGTTCTAAAAAGGAAGAACCGTGAGGTGGCATTGGAATGCGTTTAACGGTTGCACGTTGCTTTGCATTTAGTCGCAGTTCGGTTGATGACGAATCTGCGAGCAAGTGTAATTTGAACTGAATACAGCAGTCACAGAAGTAATTCCTATAGTTCCACCGTGATCTATCATCTGATCTGTTAACAGCTTAAAGGCCAGTGTGGTTTGTTTCAAATTTAGCGTTGTCCTTGGTATATTTTACCTTCTTTTGGAACTTACAAAATTTCTAGTATATAAGTGAAAGAGACGTAAGTTTCTATCTCCGATCCAGGAGTGTCATTTGCTGAAAGACGTAAATTTCTTTCAGTCCTTAAAGCATTAAAATTCCTCAGAAGAAGGAACTCTAAAAAGGACTAGTATTCGAAGTGAACATGACACTTCAAATCTTCCTCACCAAAACGTAGTTTTATTTCTCCAGCGGATCTGCTAGAGGGGTTACATAATCCACACTGTGGGTGCCGCTATTCGAGAACATGTAGACATAGCTAGATCGTTCAGATCTCTGGAACTAGCGTTGCGTTGAGTGTGCAAGATGGAACAAACGGATTATCATTCGCGATGACGTTACAAGTATTAATTGCACTACGTGGCGCATTACGTAAAAGTGTGATCTTGTTGTTGACGAGATTATCCGATCGGATTCACGGTTGTATCCATCGGCTAGCGATAGTGGGAACATTCTTTAACCGCATTAGTTGCGTCGGGACTGTGTAGGGATGCCTTTTAAGTATTCGAAACCGAGCCTCGTCAAACCTTAGCTCTGCACACACTTGTAACCGATCAACCGTCGGTTACTTTCGTCCCTATCCTTGCTCCTCGAAGGCACCTGTTGCTTCTTCTCTCTTTTTCTTTTGACATGGTTCGTTGGTTGGGGGGCCGTCAAAGAATGCTTTTAAATCGTTTGAACTGCTCCAGTCAGGCAGATATTTGGCCGATTAGTTGCGAAACGAGGGCAGACGCTGTTTGAAGAGGAATTAGATACGGGGGAGTTGGGATCGAAGTGGTTGCACTTTCACTGGTGTCTGAAAAGAGGATTCTGAAGCTTTAGTTAGGTAACTGTGTGGCTATTTGAAGGTATGATTGGTGCTTTCTTTCTGTAATTTAAGTAGTTGTTAGGGAGGATGATCTATTTTCAAGGTGTTTATCGTTGACGAGATTCGACAAGAAGCAGTCCTTTAGGACCCTGACACTTGGAAGTCTGGTTGCAAACGACTGTTGAAGTTACTGGCTGTTAAGATGGTTATAAATAGATTCTCGATACTACAGTGGCATTAAGTAATGTAATAATAGCTCGGGCAAGTTCATGACCAAGACCTAACTGAGGCCTAGTCGGGACATAACTGAAACCTAGTAGAGGTTGTGTTAGATGTAATTCAGATCTAGTTTAGATTTATGTTGAATCTGAGGGAAAGTTAATGTACTTATGGCTGAGTCTTAATGAAGACGTAACGTAGTCCTAATACCGATTAACGTGAATACGGCGTGTGAGTAATTAGATCTAACACAGGCTTAATTCTAACTCAGTGTAGACGTAATCTATAGCTAATTAGACATAACCCTGACCCAGTCTTATTTTATATTTTTTTAAATATGATAGACACTATGTTTAACACTCGCAAGACCATCGATTAGACGTTTTTTTAGATCCTGATCTTACTATATTAATATCTACGTAAAAATACTTATTTAAATTTTCTAAAAATTGTATATTAAAAATACTTATTAGAAAAGACTTGAACGACAAAACTTTAATTCCTGGATTTAAAAAGAGCTGCCGACGGCTCTGTGAGTATCGACAGCTCATAATTTATTTCTTCACTGCATTGTTTCTAGATTGAAATTAATTGCAATGCTTTTTAAAGTTGTATACATAATTGCAAATGTTTGAGAGTAACTTGTTTCCTTTTACTTGTAGTTTAATATTACATATAATTAATTATGTCTTCTCGTGTTTACTAGTACGAATACACGTTTAATTAAATTTTCTCTTTAGCCGATTAATGTAAATTTAATTTAGGTATAGCCTAGACCTAATATAAATATAGTTTATACGTAATTATACTTCAAATTTAATCCAGATCTAACTTAAATTTACCATAGCCTCAGTCTATATAAAATTCATATTCAATTCAGATCTAATTTAAAAATAATCTCTAATTATATTTACATTCAATCTAACTTAAACCTGCTATGTTATGTTTAAATATAAACATAAATGTGTCTTATGTGAGTTTAACAAGGAGGAGCTGGAGAGTTTCAGTTCTCAAAGTCCTTATCCTAAACCTAATATAGACTTACCCTAATCGAAATTCGTAGATCTAATCTGAATATATTCTCTACTATATAGGTATTCAATGACAGGTGTCAGAAATGTGAAGGGGTGATTTTATGTAACATTTTATGTAACAATATAATAAGCCGAAAATGAAGATAGATGAAATTGCATTTTAGATTTCGTTTCTGAGTTATTAATTGTTGAGAAAACGCCTAAAATATGCGTAGAATGTGTCTGATTTAAGACTTATTCTACTGACTGCTGCGTCTAGTCTGACTACTACTGCACGTGCGTTGGCAGTAGAGTGAAACATGAGTGAAATGTGTCTGACTTGGGGCTTACTCTACTGTCGACGTGCAATAGTACTCAGGTCAGACACAACGAAGTCAGTAGAATATGTCTGAAGTCAGACACTTTTTAAGAAATATATTAAGCGATTTTTCAACAATAAATAACTGAAACGAAGCCCAAAAACACAATCTTGTCATTTCTTATTTTCGTCTTATTCTATCATCTAGAATCATCCCTTAAAAATTTTGACAGTTGTAGCTGAACACCCTGTATATTTAAGATAAGTGTAGACTATAATAGAATTTATAATTAAGACAGTATTACTAAATTCGAAGAAAAGTATTAATTTACGACCATATTAAGTTTGAAATTGAAACAATTATATTTAATATAAGAATAAACTATACTAAAAATATGATCCCATGAACTTTAAACGTAATCTTGAATTAACTCAACATATTCCTCCGAATGTACTGTTATATATTGTTTTAATTGTAAAACATTTTCGCAACCTCTTGTTCAAATTAAAAGAAAATTTTGTGGCTATTTCTACAACAACGTTATCATGGCATCGTTCAGAGCTGCGCCTTGGGGCAAAATTTGAATTTCCTTCGAATGCTTCGGTTCTTCCTTTGTCAGAGGCTTAACTTCCTTTCCTCCGGCAGTCTTTACCATCACGTCTTTAATCAGTGGCTGCTTAGCTAAGATAAACATTTCTTTTTAATTATCGCTACCTGCAGATACAGTGTCCAAGAAGTTCGAGGCTATCAAGGAAGGTCCATTAAGTTTTCACGTCACGTGAAACAGATTCAATCATTCACAAATCACACCAGCTTGATTCTTATCGCAGATTTGCAATATGACGTACGATTATAACTTTCGATAACTACCATCAGATTGCGATTGGTTGCGCTATGATTTCGTCGATTCAATGAGACGACACCTGATGGAAACAATGGTCCGTTACAGTTTGCATAGATTGAATGGAACGGACAGGAAATTCTCTTCGCGACTGGTCACTGTCTATTGACAGTTTCTCTTGTAAAGGAAGACAGTTAGGTGTCTGAGTAAACAGTACATTTCTCGGGAAGAATGTTGAATTAATGGCGAGAGCATCCTAAGTGTAATCTTCAAGTAAAGTATTTATTGACAACTTAACAGTATTCACTTTTTAATGAGCCTGCCAAGTTTGGAAATAAAGGACAACCTAGAAATTTTCAGATTTTCAAACTTTAAAAATGTCTAATTGTCAAGTGTTCCTACTTGATAGTTAAAATTAAAATTCAAGTAATTATCAAATTACCAAATATTGAAATTTATAAGTTTTCAAATTATCAAATATTTAAATGGTCAAGAATTCAAATATTTGAATTGTTTAACTGCTCATTATACAAGTTTTCAAATGTTTAGGTAGATATACGAAGTGTAACATTTTCAATTATTAGAATAATGATTAGTATTCGAATTATCGAATATTCAAATTTTTAAATTATTAAGCACTTGTCTCTTTGAATTTTCAAATATTCGAGTTACCAATTTAAAATATTCAGATGTATTGAAGTAAGAAACTATAATGTATTTAAATTATTTAGTTCTTTTTTGAGATTCAAATTGTGAAATATTAAAATTTTCTATTTATCAAGTATTTGAGTTTTCAGATATTGAAAATACCAAGATATAAAATATTCAAATATTCAAGTATTACAATTATCAAATTACCAAAGATTAATATTTTCAAATATTCAGATATTGGAGTTGTCAAATTATCAAATATTCAAAGCACGTACTATGTAATTATACAAATGACTGAACAATCAAACATTCAAATTTTATAACCAGCAAATCCTTCAAAATGGTAGATGCACGAAAAAGCATTAATTATTAATATCTCCTAAATTATCTACATGTCCTAAAAAGTGCTTATTGCTATATTCTACATGTCCTAAAAAGTGCTTATTGCTATATTCTACTTGTCACATTTTACAAACTGGTAGACTCATTATCACACTACTAATTTTATAAACACAGTTTAAGAAATAAAACCTAAATAAAAATTTGCTTTATCTTTCAAACACTATAATTTCAGTCATTATCACAAAGTATATGTTTGAATACTATATGCATTCTCCAATTTTTTACACGTTTAAAATTTCCATAAGCGCATAAAAATCCACAGTCTAATCTTTCAATGTTGCGATATATGTACTTAGAGAATCACATTGTTAAACAATCGCAGACAAAACTCCAAGAAACTCCTTCCATCTGCACAATACATTCCAAAAGCAAACGCTGTCTTTCAATCCACGCGATAGCACGCTCAGTAGAACAATCGCGCACTCCAGATCGAGTGGTACAATCACTGCTCTTCGATAAGCAGTACTGAGCTTTAATCTGCTGATTACAGGGGTTCTCAGTAAAGTCCCAGTTGCCTGAATTCCCTTATTACAATCGAATCTTGAAGCATTATTTTCTTGACGTGTTAGACACGTGTATCCACGAGTCGCTCGGCTGTCGTGGCTCGCCGATATTATGTAATCCATTCCGTTGCAAAACGTATGCAGGAAGCTATGCGTCGAACCGGTTGGCCATCTCTGCGCCAAGGCATGCGTTTGGCGAACACATAAAAATATCTGCTCTTGACAATGAGCAGCGCCAGCATTAACGTCGAAAAATAAAGCTAGCGTTTTCCATTCGTCCTAGAAATCGGGCTTCCTGGGATGGTAAAGAGAATGAAAATGGAAGCGATGACACTGAATGGGACGAGAGATTGGAAAAGATTGTTGTTAGGGAAAAACTGTGGATGTATTTCGCTCATTTACTGCAATAATGACATAACTCGAGATTCATAATTTTCTGGAAAATAACAACTAGTCGTTTTTTAGTTACTAGTATGGAAAGAATGGTTCTTGCACTGAATATTGATGTAATCTTATTTTCCTGAAAATGATCAATCTTGAGTTATGTCATTATTGCAGTACATGAACGAAATGTATCTGCTGAGTTACGTCATTATTATAGCGAATAAGCGATTTGTAGAAGTAGGAAATGTTGTGGGGTGTAGGTGTAGGGAGAGATGGAAGGAAATGGAGAGGAAGAAGAAGATGGATGAGGAAGTTTTGGATAGGTGGAAAGCTAGTTGGGACATTTAGTTGGGAAATTTGAAGAACTCGAGGATAGAAAAATATTAGGGTGTTGAGTCGTGAAGGTGATCAGTAGATTTAGGTCTTTATGCATTTATAGGAATTGAAATGCACAAAAAGCACATAATGTGCAAAGATACATAAAATATCAGAAGTGATGTACATTTTGGAATGCTTTTAGAGTGCAGTTTTTTTTTAAATTGCATTTCTTTAGTTATGTTTATGAATATATGAGTTTGCTTACATGTGTGTAATTTACTGATTATTTTGAAATTTGCAATGTGGATATCTGTAGTAGACACAGTTTTATGTTGACTAATGTGAGTGAATTTTCAAACATATTTAAATATTCATAAGCATTTTTTTACCATATTCAAGGATGGTTTATTAAAATTTGAAAAATAGGATATAGTATTTTTGACACATGGAGCAAGACTTCTTTGATTTTATTGTTAAAGGACTTAGCTGCCCTAAATATATGGCATGAATATCTTTGAAGAAATTAATGTACACCAACTTTTTTTAGATGTTTTTTAATTTAAGGTTGGGATATTTTTTAACGTTTTCAAACATTTTTGAGCTTCGAGGTATTATAATCGACTTGTCATAGATTTTTGAAGAAATTACTATTGTGGTAATGGACGAACGTCATTTAAAAGAAATATTCACATTACATGTATAGTGATTCTTCCTTAATTGAATAGGCGTGGGGCTGCTCAATTGTCATATAACGAGAGAGGACCTTGAGTTATTTCATAGTTATTATGTTATGTAGGATTTATTTAGTGACAATCGTGGATCCCATCTGAACTGGATAAAACAATTATTTAACATAAAAATATTCAAATATGGAACATGTACATGTAGCCTTGGACTGATTCTTTTAAGTTTGATTTCGTAATAGCGATCAAATAAAAGGAAGCTAAACTTCTACTGGTAATTAGATAATAGTGCAAATAATTGCTCCGAGAAGACTTAATTTTTGAAATCTCATATTTATTAAAAATTGTTTACCGATCATAGTATTATATTAATCGTTTGATGTTGAATTAGGATAGCATTTATATTATATTTGAGAATTAAAAAAGGGTTAACTCTGTACTTCATATCTGTTCAAAGTTTTTTGAGTAATTGAATACGAAATTTGTTTTTAAAATAATTAATGTTTTACATATTTAGTATTTTTAATACTGACTTTGAAATTAATGAGTATAATGGCGTATATTCAATACATATTCTATATAGAATGTTCTATGATACTTGTGTTCTAAACTTTACTAATTAAAGGATACTATAGTTTAATCAAGTATCTGCCTTTTCTAAGGAGTTAAACTGAAACTTCTTGTACTCGTTAGCGTACATTTTTTCTCGTTTTTAATTTATTGCTGTTCCTCTTGTTTCTCGTAATTATTCTCTCATTTTCCTTTATTTAAAATTTTGAAAAGATACAAGCGAATTAGCAATGCTTACATCGACCTCAAACAAACACCTTTCATTCTCTTTCAACTGGCTACTTGTATCGAGGTACGAGTTTACAAACTCGAATAATTTGTCACATTTCATTATCACACAAGTTTAAATCTTACATATAAATTCTACAATAATAAGAAAAGGTTTCAAAAATGTGTTCGTATTTCTGAAACCTTGGGCTTCAAGAAACTAACATTTCTGATCCAAGAAACAAGATTAGCTCTTCAAACGAAACAATGTCATCAAGGTTCAAAGTCAGATTTCTAAGTTCAGTTTGCTAATTTCTCAACACCTAACACACATTTTGTCTCACGTATAACAAGTGAAGCGTATAATCATGTTCTGTAATTTCAAGTTAAAACAAGTCAACACAAGAAGCGATTAAGTTGCTTGAATGTAAGGATTTAATTCAAAACTATTTTACTAATGTTATTTAGGTATCCCACTTGAAATATATTTTCAAGTTTTGAGTGACTTGAAATATATTTTCAACTTTCAAGTAACATAAAACACCTTTCAAGTAAAGTACACACAGCAGACTCACATCGCTAAACTAGTATCAAGTTACTTGAACTGACTAAATCAATCTGAGATCAAGTTACGTAGCTCACATGGTTAGCGTGTTAACTCAATAAAATTATTACCTTCTCATCTTAGGGTAATTTCGGGAGAGACATGTGAAATGAGATGTACCATTCCTTGTACTGGCAACCCCGAAAGGTTGACAGAACTAATTCAGCTGTGATTGACATCATATTCATCTATAAAAGCAATATTGGTTTTTGTTTCGTACAGGTGCATTTCTCTCTCAATTTAAGGGAGAAGACACCCTCAATTTAATTTCTAACAGAAGAACTAGAACTTAAAATAGTTCCAACTAAGACTGAGATAGAGAAGAATCAAAGATAATATCAATCAAGAATGATGAAAATTCTCATGATTATTATACTAAATATTTAGAAGTTAAAAATTCAACCAGGTGTAAAATGTATTAGATTTTGTGTCAGGATTACCTGAAATGGTTCTATGAGGCATCTATCATGTATTCCTCGTTGTGGGGTAGAGGAAAGAAAAGAACAGAAATAGGAAGAAGATATAAATGAACGAGGGTGTATCTAACCCCAAGTCTCTCGGAGAGATGCACCTTTTGGAACTATTTTTAAAAACATATTGCAATACTAAAATGAAGGTTTTATGGATTAAATCTTATGGCACTTGTCTCTATTTCTGTACCTTCGGATTAGAATCATTTGTAAAAAAGAACTCTTATTAAAAATTAAAAGTACAATACTTTTTCTTACATTTTACAAATTAATAAGTAAACTGCAATAAAGAAAATAATTCCTCAATTCATGAATAAAAATTTTTTTCTTATGAATAATTTTCATCTGTAAGCATAGACATAGCGATAAGTACTCACTATTTTCTTAAAGAGCTTTGACTAAATTAAACTATACTTGCTTATACTTTTATTTTAATTAAAAATTCTATAATCAAAAGATACCACGTGCAACTCTCTTGCAATTATCTTCAGTTTTTCTCTCTTCTTTAACTCTCTCCTCTGTTAGAATCCTCCTCAAGTTCTCCCCATCCCGAACCTGAAACGCCGCTCGCTACACCTCAGCATCCGCGAACCGCCAGAAATTCTCGTGTCATATGAAGCTGGGAATGACAGTCGTCACTGTTGGAAACAGAAAAGACAGCAGTGTTTGGGATGGACAGAGACGCGGCGGTGGAGGGAGCTAAGTCTCGCGTTCCCTTTTCGTCTAAGCGGGACCGATTCAGTCTCGTCGTGACTTTCGCGCGTGAAACACGGGTCATCGGTGTCGCGGTCCCGTTCGTCGACTTATTGGCGACACGTGCGTCACGCACTGTTGAAGAACATCTACGCGACCTCTGCCTTCCTCCCACCCTCGACTCGTATTCCACGCACGCGACCTACGTCGGCATGCTAATTTCCGGGAGCACGTGACGCATCTTCCCGCAGGAAGAATCTGCGACGCCTCGAGACTCTGACCTTGTTCCCCGCCGCGCCAGGCTGACTTTTTACTCGAAGGAATTCGTTGGGAATCCAAAGGCTGTGCTATGGTATGTCTTCGCTCGGTTTCGGTGCGAGAACCGCTCGGAAACAGAAGCTTGCGCTCGAGTCCTTGAGGCGAGGTTCTCTAGGCTCTTGGTGGGGACTCGTTGATAAGGGACAAACACTGTTGCACTAACTAATAAACGTTTATCTTGAAGATATTTCCCGAACGCGTCATGCGACCTCGGGTTATCAAGTAGAATTGCTTTGGAAGGGTTCTTCATTAGTTCTTGCGAATATTCGACTCGAGAGTAGCTAAATACCTGGATAGATACCTAGGATTCTTGTCCATATTTCTGTGCCTTCAAATTATTCTATTGTTATTGATGAAAATGTGGACAACTATGGGACATGAGGTTCATCCAATATAGACTCACAGCTCATTGGCAAACTTATAGCAAGACATATGTTTCGAGGTCAATGTATGCTCATGGTACCTTGTTTCAGTTTTACCAGAAAACTGTAACAAAGTAAGTGAAGCTCTTTTATCCTAAACAATTTCTCGATTATAGCGACTACTGTAATAGTAGCTTATCCGAGGAAATGCTGTATCTGATTTAGTGATCTTTCGAATTAGTTGCTTGAGCAATGGTGCCACTGGGTTACGATAAGATTGCGCGTCTTTCGCCTGGACTATTTTCGCTGGCTTATCAGTTTGAGATTTGACGGTACAGATGTGGAGAGGAATTGAATGCTGTTCTTGGTATGATAGAGTGGTTATCGGTTTCGCTAACCTGGCAGCAAATTGCTTTTTTATTTTCTGCGTCGGGTTCGAACGCGAACTGCGAACGGCCGTGAAAAGTGCACGTAAGAGAGGCACGTGAGCGACATGTGACGCGCTGCGTCTGTATTATTATACTTGAGGGTTTAATCGTCTTAACGCGTGTCCGTGGAATTCGTGACGCTCCGAGTCTCTGGTAGAACAACAGTCAAAGTCATTGTCGTTCAGTTACATCAGATGGAATCTTTGAGGGGAATTGGCGGGGAATTTTGAATATGACTTAGGTTCGGTTGAGTTCTATTTGGTATTGAGTTATACGAAGTTAAATTTAACTTAACACTTCCTATATAAACATATTTTTTCACACTTAGACAAAGTGGATCATTTATGTCCAAGCCTAATTTTTGTATAGTTATAAGGTACTTAAAAATTTCGGGATATTTATCGAAGACTTTACTATATTATGATAGTTCCCTAAGTCATGTCGTCAAAACTTATTTTAATAAAAATAAGAATTAGGAGGACAACTTCGAGGAATGCATAATCTTGTTTGTGTTCTCAATCTCAAAGACCTAGATTGTCATTGAAGGGTTAAATAGAGAAGAAAATTGGAGGATTTTTTAAATAAAAAATCAATTTATTAGTATCAATACTTCTTTCTTAACTATGTATTGTTCATGACTTTCTAAGATTGAAGTTCATGGTAACAAGGAGGTTTCCTTTTATTTCTGTAGTGAAACTTTATTGATCATTTTTGACAGAAAAATTTAACAGTAATTTGTAAAAAAATATGTAGTAGGTATCTCAAAGTTAACCTCGGTCGAAGTTATGAGCGATCGAGATTTAATCTAATTAGAACGTGTTCCATAATCACCGTGAATTTTAAATGTAGAAACTTTGACATGTTCATAATTGCTTGAAGAATATAGATGTATACTTAGATAATTTCATCACTTAATGATTCAATTTAAAAAACGTAGACACTTCGATAAACTTTAGTAAGAAAAGTGTGGAACTCAACACATTATTTTTTAAACACTTTTAAAAAATCTTTATTACACATACACTATGTTTCATTATAAGTTCATTACCATATTCCTCTTACTAATATTTTTCATATTCGTTTACATGTCTCTTTAACATAAAAATTAATGTCAAAAATATGTCCCTATAAACTCGTGGTGCATTAGTGAGCCTATAGCGAGGAATGTTTTATTAGATTATTAGATTATTAGTTTTATTAGATCTACGTCATAGTGTTGAATCATACACGTGTGGCACTTGCAATAAATTCAAAGTGAAGATACTAAATTCCTCGCGAGGTTGCCTGGATCGTGATCCCTTTTTAGCCTGACATTATTAAATTCAGACTTCAATTAAACGCCGGCGTTGGCTTTGAACTTTGAACTATGTGATTGGGTAGTTACAATATAATGTCAAGCTCGTATTAATTTCACCTCAGCGATACTCCGTTATATTTATTCATGATATTTTTTGTATTGATGTTTTGCAATGGAACAAATTTAGATACTATTAAGTAGACTATAGATATATAAAGAGCAAATTAAATAGTAACACTAGAATCTGCAAGCGATAAAGTGAGATTTTAGAAAGTAATTATTATTTTATTTGTGACTTAGGTAAAGTATGTAAATTATATAGGTCTCCATTTTTTTAGAATCAATAATTACCTAATTATCAGCATAAAATTACGTAAAAGTAATTTTGCACGTAGATGCAACCTTTACGGATCACGTGGCGATAAGCTTTATCGCAGATAACCCAAGGTTCATACGCGTTCCTCGTTAATACTGATTTTACAACATCCACGCGATAATGCGTGACACTTAACTCGAGAAACAAATATCAAGCCTGATCGAGACCCTAAGAATAGAAAAATTGTTGAACTTTTGATCCCTATTGGCGCCATTCGTGGAGCACCTCCGACTCCTTTTTAATTCTAAGATTAATCTTCTCATTAAATGATCGATGAGTTACTTTATTCATTTTCTGTGATCTAATTTCAGGGTTCCGGATATCTAAAGCGTGCGAACACTGAACGCCTCCATGAAATATTTAATCAGGTAAGCGATTCACCTCGAGCTGACCGCTGTTATCGGGAACTAGTTAACTTTGTTCGATTATACCACCGCGATAAGATGTTATTTAAATTCATACTTATCTTAATTCGATTCGATCGAGCTGAACATGTTGCTTGATTATACGCCGTCGAAGAGTATGTAGAGTTTCTCGGAAATTGCAGTACGCCTCGCAAGAGAAGAATGGCGAGAGGTTCATGACCCCGTCTGACTTCGTACGAAGCTACCTTGGCCTCTACACTGATCCAGACTACAATCCTGATTCCGTCAATTTGCTCGCCGGTATCGTCGATACCAGTAAAGATGGGTGAGTTTTGAAAAGAGCATTGAAAAGCTCTAAGATCTCTAAGGCAGTGTTTCTCAACAGAGGCTATATGGCTTCTTAGGGGTCCCGACATCGAATTTTCGGGGCCACGTGAAAAAAAGGAAGATCGGGACAAAGAAAAAGAATGGGGACAGCAGAAAAGAAAGGGGGAGATGGCTATACTGTCCAACTATAGAGAAAAGCAGTATCTATTAAAAATATGTTACTGCTGCTTGCTCTAAAACAAGATGCAAAATATTCAAAGTTATGTTCGAAAATGCAAAAAACTGAATTTCACATTGTTCTGTAGTTACTGCCTTTCTTCATAGTTGGGAAGTATAGAGGCAGCTGATGCTTGGAAGAGAGTCACAAACCAAAAAGGGTTGAGAAACTCTGATCTAAGAGAATATTCTCCTTTAAGAGTTGAGTCTTAATTTCACTTTTAAAATTTGCAGGCTCATATCATTCGCCGAGTTCCAGGCGTTCGAAGGGCTGCTCTGCGTACCTGACGCCTTGTACAAGACAGCCTTCCAGTTGTTCGACACTAATGGAAATGGAATGGTTGCGTTTGGTGAGCAGAGACTCTTCTTCCTAGAGTTGTACTCTGCAGGTGATTTTCCTTGATAATGAGTTCTCACGATCTTTCGGTTGCTTTTATAGACGAGTTCGCTGAGGTGATGCGGAAGACAGAGCTGCATCAACGGATGCCCTTCAACATGAACAGCAGTTTCATTAAACTTTACTTCGGGAAGGACAAACGGAGGCTTATCAGTTATCCGGAGTTCAGTCAATTCTTACACGTGAGTTCTCTGAAAACAAGTTCGCGATTCAGGTTTAGAATTTTATGAAATTGTTATTTAATTCTTTGGTGGCGATTTTTTAGGATTTCCACGAAGAATACGCGACAGAGGCATTCAAGAAATTTGACAAAGACGGACAAGGTTTCATTTCGGCGTTAGATTTTCAAGATATCATGCTTAGCATTAAGAGTCATCTGCTGACACCGGATGTGAAAGATAACTTAGTGGCGGTAAGTTGGATGCTTTAACAATTAACAGTTAAACAAATGTATAGTAATTTGCCGACTTATGATAGTTAAAATTCGTTTTTTTTCATTTCTAATGTTATGAGAACGCTTAAGGGTAGCTACATTTATTTTCAGAGTATACTTATGTGTTAATCAAAAGATGAGAGAAGACAAATTATATTTATATATAGGGTGAATCACGTAATTATATTATCTGAATTTTTTTGTAAATTATTTGTTGAATGATAAAAAACGATAGCTGTTTCGTATCGAGAGGAGCATGGAACAAATAATTTACAAAGCAATTCAGGTGATACAGTTGTGTGACTCACCCTGTATATTCTAAACTTTACCTATATATCCATCTTATTAATTAAAACTCAATTTTTTAATGTAGTATACATATTTCTAAGTACTTATGTCGATTACAATAGAACTAACTAGGATGTAATTCTGCAGTGCTACAATATTTGATTTCTTAAGAAACAAGGACAATGTGAATTTGTTTTACAGGCTGCGAGCACTGGCCAAGGTGGAAGGAAAGTTAGTTTTCCTTACTTCATGGCGTTTAATTCCCTTTTGAACAATATGGAACTCATTAAACGTATTTACCTTAACGCGACCAACGGCCATAGATATGAGGAAGTTACCAAAGGTATTCAAAGTTCATTTTATTTTCTAGAGATTACCATCCACTAAATCAATAGATATAAGTAATGCATTTTATGGTTATAGAGAGATTCCTTCATTCCGCACAAATGATGTCACAGATTACGCCGCTGGAGGTGGACATTCTCTTTCAACTTTGCGACTTGCTTCATCAAACTGGGTGAGTCTTTTCGATCCCGCGAGCTGCTCTTTTCAGCATTGTTTGGTCAGAGAAAGGTCACGTTGAACAAACAGTTCAGCCAGAGAGACTAGCAGAGATAAAAAAAGGCAAAAAGAATTTTCAGTAAGGCGTGGTTGCTGAATGCGTGATAACTGCACTTCCATGCTGACCTGGTCAACGAGAAGCAAAAACGAGAATACGAGTAATACAAGTCACGTAATGCTATCGTTGTACCAGCAAGTACGTCGTCATCATCCAAATATTGAGTGTCTCGTTCTTGGCAAAAGAAGATGGAGACTGCCCCCACTGAGCGAATCATTCCTAAAAAATTGCCCTTTCTATGCCTATCAAACCAAAGCTTTCTACATAATTATTTCCGATCTCCTCAGTGATCGACGTTAAAAGTTTCTCATCAGTCAATATATTTGTTTACGTGTTTACGCTGCCTGGATCAGATCTACGGAAGATGACGAGGCAGATTCGCGGCTTGGGTGCGTCTTTGTATTACAAGAATAAATCACGTGCTATAAATCTGTTATAAAGCATATCTTGTTGGTATCGTGCGGAAAAATGGGAATTTTTCTAAACTGAGAAGAACAACGAATTTAGAAACTAAGTTTCAGATGAATTTAATAAGAAAATTAACAGAATTTAGCAGGAAAAATGATGTACACATTAATTTCTAAATTCTCTGTTTTCTCGATCGTCAGAGCAAAGTTCCCATTTCTTTCGCCAATGTAATATTTGTATGTGCATATATTCATATTATTACATATGATATAACACACTTGTCTCACCTACTTTCTTTAGCATCTATCTTAGGACGATGGTATTTGCAAACATTTGCACACCGTGGGCACTAACGATTCCATTTTTCATCCTTCCGCCCCCTCACCGTTTGATGCTATGACAGATTTAAGGACATGTTTAAGGAACTTTACTGGCAGGATGTATTTTTAGTATCGCTCGAAGCAGTGCCATCGACGTGATTGCATAATGATGAACCTAGTTACTTTTTCTTCTTTTTTTTTTTTAAAGATTCAAAGCGATTTTGTATCCACCTCCTTCCCTAAAAAGTTCTAAAACGCTTTGCCGCTTGCCAGGGTTTACGATTAGTTTATTGAGCAACCATTTTTTTGGGTTTCAGGAAAATTGTGTACAATGATCTCGTGGCTATTACACCTGAGCAGTATTTCAAGCAAATTACGAAACGCCTTGCCGAGATTAAGGCGGTGTCGGTAAGTGTACGGTGGGAGAAGATTTCTGGCAAGACGGCAGTTAGATTTTCCTGGAATAAAGCAATGTTACAATAGAAAGTGTTAGATACATTGTTAAATAGTCAGTGTCCTTGCGTTTCAGAGCCCGGAGGAGCGTGGTGTGGTCGTGCAAATACTCGAGAGCGCTTATCGATTCGTGCTCGGATCTGTGGGTGGAGGTACGTTTTGCACCTGGTTCTTCATATATTGACCTGTTTCTTTGCAGCCGTGAAGGGTTCCCTAGGATTGCCCATTTGTTAGTTTCCTTTTGTGTATTTTTCAAAGAACGAAATTATCTCGTAGTTAGGGAAATTGTAAATATTTCGAATGGCTGTACCTCGCTGGCTGGGGACTCGGGTAAAGGTACAGTTTAAGAATAACAATTAGATGGGGAATGTTTTCTTCAGCGGTCGGCGCTACAGCCGTCTATCCAATTGACCTGGTGAAGACGAGGATGCAGAACCAGAGGACCGGATCACTCGTCGGCGAGCTTATGTACAGAAACAGCTTTGATTGTTTGAAAAAGGTTGGAATCGAAAAGTCTCGCCACGAAACACTGCCTGCATTGTTAATCATGAAGCTGGTGTCTTGCGTTTGACAGGTGATCCGACACGAAGGTTTCTTCGGCCTCTACAGAGGTTTGCTACCTCAGTTAATGGGTGTCGCCCCGGAGAAAGCCATCAAACTGACCGTAAACGACTTCGTCAGAGATAAGTTCATGGATAAATATGGCAATTTACCCCTTTTTGGGGAAATTCTAGCTGGTGGCTGTGTAAGTGATAAATGAAGATTCTTCGTTCATCGATTCCCTTAATTTTCTTTAGCTTCCTGATCTTCAACATGAGATGTACATTAGTTACGAGTTTTAAATATTCCTGAGGATTATTGTTTATTTTTTAGGCAGGAGGCTCTCAGGTAATATTTACGAATCCTTTGGAGATCGTGAAGATCCGACTACAGGTGGCTGGAGAAATTGCTGGTGGTTCAAAGGTCAGAGCATGGACTGTTGTCAAGGAATTAGGTCTTTTTGGTTTATATAAAGTGAGTATCGCTAAATCAATTGTTTTAATAGTTGATTTCGAGCTAACTCTAGGTATAAACTGATATCATTTTTTTTTTAAATCTGACCTAGCTCTAAATTTTATCTTTTAATCTTTTTTTCAGGGTGCTAAGGCGTGTTTCCTGAGAGATATTCCGTTCAGTGCAATTTACTTCCCCATGTATGCTCACACGAAAGCACGATTGGCAGATGAAGGAGGATACAACACTCCTCTGTCACTACTTGTTTCCGGGGCGATCGCTGGTGTGCCTGCAGCAGCGCTGGTTACTCCTGCAGACGTAATAAAGACGAGATTACAAGTGCGTTTCTCTATTCCTGATCAGTCTTTTCACTTCCTTTGGTGAAGAATCGTAGAGATAAATTTGTCTTTCTTCTAGGTCGTAGCCAGAGAGGGTCAGACCACATATAGCGGATTAATGGATTGTGCCAGCAAGATTTACAAAGAAGAAGGTGCTAGGGCGTTTTGGAAAGGAGCTACAGGTATGAGATCCTCTTTTATAGAATTAGTCTCGAGGTTTCGAGGAGATTGGTAGATATAACTTTTAGCTGTGCCAGGGTCTGACATTTATTTTAAGTTAGAAGTAAAGAGAGTTAGTAATATATTTTGATTTGGTCGATTGCATGCGCGGGCGTCGGCCCTGACGCATCTTTCGACTATTCTTCCCCTCCAATATGACCTGGAAACTTAATTCTAAGTGAGTACTCCTTTTGCTCTCTGCCTGCCAGTCTCGTGGTTTTTGAGTTTTCTACGTCGAGTTTCCTTTGGTGCTGTCCTTTTGTTCGTCACTGTCTTTCATTTTTCTCTTAATTCCGTTCTTCATGGGTTTGTATAGTTTGTATGCAACGTATATCACTCGATTTTATTCTGCCATTTCATATAGGTCTTTCATGACAATCCCCACGCTCATTCCCTAGGAAGAAATATGTTATTATCATGCGCACCTATAGTGTATCAGTTATTACAGGTATATCGTAATACATGTAGCAATTTACAAAAAGACTTACACAATTTATAACACAATTCATAGGACCATCGAACATTATCTAATACGAATGATCAGTGCTCCATTGACATGTCTTTATTCAGACAAAAAATACAAATTAGTGTGTGTGCAATAGGTTTGGGTAATTGGACTGGTTCTACTTTCGGCATTTTTCTATTTTGCAGCACGAGTGTTCAGATCATCGCCTCAATTTGGCGTCACTCTCTTCACATATGAATTACTGCAAAGGCTTTTCGTAATTGATTTCGGTGGCTCGTAAGTATACATTTGATTGATATTACAAATCTCGTGAATTCATTTCTTTCCATCTCTGCAAATGTTTAACACTACTATACGTTTTCACAAAAATTTGTGCCATATAAATGAATTACAAACGTCATAAGCATTCTAACAAAAAGAAAACTAACCCTACATTGGCTGCATTTTATTCATACACTGTGTTTATCTTATTTTTAACCAATTATTGTCTGCGTTTTACTCCTTCCGGTTAAATATCGTGTGATTAATTAACTTGCATGCAAATTAAAAAAATTAGTTGGAAATATTTGTTTTTTTGGTAAGTACGTGTTTAAAGACCTTTTATTAATCATTATTTAGTTTTCGTCCGATTCATTACTTCTACTTGTTTTGAAAAGCTTGAATAACTCTTAAAGCCTGTTTGTTTTTTTTCATAAGATCTTCATCAAGAGATGTTCAACATTTTCTGTTCATTCTTGTGAGAATATTCACAAACAAGTAACAAATAGTGTTACTAAAGGGGATTTTAAAATTCGAATTTTAGTCAGTGTTCTACAGAAAATGTTGAAGGTATCGTCTCGAGATCGACAACGCATTGCTAGAGCTTAAACTCTGGAATTTTTAAACACGCGCATAATAAAGGTCAACTATTATTTCCAGTCGACCTACCGGGTCGGAGCAAAAGGTTCCTGCAACAGGAGTAGCACATGAGATTCGTTCTACGAACCCGGACCACATAGGTGGCTATCAGGTGGCTCTGCCCATCTTCACGGGCATAGAAACCAAATTCGGTCTCTGCCTGCCGAGGTTCCAGGCTATCACCGGAAAGTAACGTCGTCAGTCAGCCACTGCTAGAAAACTAAGCTTTTAGCGAGTCCCCGACTATCACAGAATCGCGTATCAAGTCGCTGAATACTCAACCGACCGAGAGAGAACCAAGCACGAGCTCTACGAAAACCACGAACCGAAACGATTCGCGTCTTTTTCGAGCTGTCGTCGTCGATCGCCTTAGCGAGTCGCGCTCCCTGGCTCGATAATAGCTGAAGAACACCAGGACAATCGTGTCCTTGGGGAAGAGAATATCTCAGAACGTTGAAGATTGTGGAGTCATTTGCATTGAGACAAAAAGACAAAGAGCTGAGTTGGAAAAGGTAACTGGCAGAAGAACAGCGCTGGAAGAAGTCAATTGCTATACGAGGTTCCTCTCCCATGAACGAGGGGAACTTGAATATGGTAAAACGGAATTTAAGAACCCAAGTTTCTTTCAAACGCTCGAAGCACGTCTTGGATCGAGAAAATAAAGGGAACTTCTTAGAAGAGTATGTAGGAACTATTAGGAGCGTGATTTCAGGACTTCCCTGAAGTGGAGTCGATGATGAAAGAGAAAAGCGTCAACGCACACAAGCTAGTGGACTAGCAGAGAAACAGGGTTTAGATGAGTTAAAAAATGGACAAAACGGTTTAGCCTAAAGACACTTATTAAACGTTCTTAACCATCTCTTTATGCTTATGTTCACGCAAGTGTGGAGCTCGAATGGACTGGCGATGCGAAGAAGCAGTGAATCCTTATCCTTTTTGTACACACTTTCTTTTGCGACCCGTGCTACTTCTTACAGTTAGCTCACCCTTTGCTCTGGATTTGAAATTATAGCAGTAATCTTTGCTTCGATACTTAGACAGTTTTGACACAGCAAAAAACAGTAATGCTGCTTTGATTCTTCTAAACCTTTATATCAGTGAAAATATCTATTAAAAAAAAGTGCAAAGGGTGAGATGATACTGAAGTTCGCGGTTCGAGCCTTACTTTTTCTACTTTTTATATGTGACCTTAAATTTCCGGGCACGAGCGTGCTTGCTCGAGAGGATTTCCACTATTTTTGTAGCTTTATATTCGTTTCCCCGAGGACACCTATCACTTTTAGAACTGCTGTAGCGAAAATAACAATTGAAATGAACTCAGTTATCCGCTCAAAGACGCTTCTGTTTATACGTTTTCTGTATCTAAAGTGTGATGGTTACAGTTAAAATAAACCAAGTGGGAGGTGGGTGGGGCTAGCTAATGATTAGAGACAGGCTCCCTGCAGTGGCCTTGAGCGGTCAATTGACGGCGTTCCAAGTACAACCAGCGAGTTCTATTGTTTCTTTACCCTTTGTTCTACTCTTCTTCTAGTCGCGACTGCCATTCGTTTCTTTAGATTGTACAATATGTAATCCATAGGTTCATGGGTGTTGAGTCGTGGCAGTAAGTTCTCGATTAAATGATTAATTTACTATTAACGGTAAGAACGTTTATTTCTTTTCTATCTTCCGTTTCATAAGTTCCATTTCTCCTCGGGGTAGCGTCAAACGAAACATTAGCTTCTCTTTCGTGGAGGATCCAAATTACAATATCAAAGTGTACTCTCACCGTTAATAATAAATCAGTCCTTTACTCGGCAAATTGCTTAATTCGAAGGTTCGTTTGATCGACGATTGAAGTTTCGGTGGTTGGATTAACGCGTTCTTGTAACATAGAAATTTCGTCTGTTCTGTCGCGGAGCAAGAGTAGAGGCCGCTATTTCCTTTATTTCATCCGCGACGAACGCTCTCTGTCTTTCACAAGATTTCTACACTCCTGTCAGAGTTGCCGTCGTAAATTTGATCACGCCTCAGACCTATTCTGACCTTTGTGGAAATATTATGGAACGCGGGGTCGTTCTGGAATTCCTGTACCCACGACTTCGCGAGTCTTTTCCGCTTTGTCAGCATACCGCGGCCTCCACGCGTTGGTTTGCGTAATTACATCAGAGATTCGAGTTCTGCTTAGAAATAAGGATTATATCGAGAGCTTGAGGAGCGTTTTTAAACGTTAAGGAGGACTGGATCCTCCGTCCCTAGATATTTGCAGGCCTCGAGCTGTTTTTATCCCACACCGAGTAAACTATTATGAATTAGTCGATCATCAGAAATGCTCGAAGGATGCGGCTAAACACAACAACCCTTTCGTTCTGTTTTCTTAGGTTTGAGATCCTGTCGAATATTGTCCACAGATGTATGCGTTTAAACGTTCAAACAATCGATATGATTTTAACGATCCCATGTATTAAAAATTCCACTACTAAGGAACTGTTATTGGTATTGCGTCCTTTGCATTTCCTGATGATCGGATCGACCAATATCGCGCTGGTTTTTCGTCGAGAGGTCTGAAAGGCCGTGAAATGCTCCCTCCCGCAGTTCGATATTTACTATTTAACGAGATACGCTCTCCGACACCGTAGAAAGCAATTAGGTTGCTTGCGGCGAGCTTCGTTTCGACACTTTCGATCTAACATTTCGAGATATCAGCGATCCAGTACTTTCGATTATGAAAAATGCTGCGAACTCGTCCGAGTTGCTTCGCCTTCACAATTTCAATTAGAGTTTCAATTAAAGAGCTCATAAGAAAAACGATCCTTGTCAATGTCTCTTTTTTTCTAGGAGAGGAAAAAATACTGTAGCATTTTTCATTTGTATTCAATTGATTAACGTTCTTATTAACAAAATATTCATCATAGTATAGATATTGCATTTTTGTTGGAATAGGTTCCACTATGTTGAAAATCCCTTTCCTGATCACTGGATTATGTTCTTACTGAAAAAGATTGTAAAATTCGACAAGGGTTGTTTCTGCTATGAACTCTTCAATTTCGCAGTTTCGCTCACAGTTGAGTTATGCTTGTATCGGGCGAATTCCCAGCAACAGTGTCTTGTAATCAGCGTTAAGAGAATCATAAGCGATTCATTACAATCCGTGTCGCATGTTTCTTTCGTTGGTTGAAATCTCGGGTCACTACCCATGCAGGGGTTGTAATTGGAGGAACGAGGATGTCAGACCTCGATATAATACTGAAGGCAGAGGACAGACGTAGATCAACGAAAGGAAACAGCAATTTCTAGTTGAAGTTTCTCAACTGTATCCAGAGAAGCTATGGAAGTTAGTGATCAATACAAAAGAATGAATCGAAATCAGTGTTGGAGTCTTCCTCTAACAAAAACTGATGACAAGTGCACAGTCGCGGAAGCTCAGCGAGAGAAGCGTCCGAAAGTATCAAAGTATTATCTCGTGACCTGACAAGCTGCCAATATTCGGTTTAAAGTGGTCGATATATTTTCGTAACGATAAACGGAGCGGAAGAAATGGATGTATAGAGGGAGAAGGATGTATTGGCGTATGTACGGGTGTGTCAGGATTTTTCGACCAAACTGTGTCAGATTTTATGAACGGAAATAAAAAATACATTATACAAATGTGAACCCATAAATGTTTCATTAAAAGAATATTGTAAGAAAATGGTAATAATTTTGTTCTTATAGTTTTTATTTCAAAGTAAGAACTGATCGATGATACTTGTTCAATTTTATTCACATTAGTTATTCCTAGCATTCTATTTTAAAGTATTCATAATTTTTGGTATTATAATATTTACGTCTATAAAAATTTCATTCGCTATTTGACACACTATGTTAGGTAAACCTTAAAAATTTTAAGTAAAAGACGGCACAAGGCTTGGAACCCTTAGTGCTAACAGAGACGGTTTTAATAATACAAATACGCAAAATGATTGCTTATTCTTTTCCTGCATATTTTACCATTTAATGAAGGTGTAATATTAATAAAATGAAATACTGACACTGTCTGAAGAATCCTGGACACACTCTGTATGTTCACTAGTAAGCCAGACCAAAGTTAGGTCTTTCAAGGTTGTTGTCTGTCGTTCCCCACCATCGAAATGCGATTTAGCAGTGGCCAAGCGTGACATGGTAGGGATAGCCACGCCTACGTAGCCTTGAACGACCAGATAACTGTTTCAACTATAGGAAAGTGTATCGCGCGCTGGCAGAAGATGATCGTGTACATAAAATGAGAGAATACACTTGTTTAGGGCAATCGAAACGCGGAAGGCCTCGTTCTGGCCCGATATATCAGCTCGACCATGGTTCAGTGTACATACGTACGTTGACATATGTAATGTAATTAGCCTGTGTATATACATGGGCAGTCGCGAAGTTTGAAACGTCCGTTCGATTCGATTCTACAAATGAAAATTCCAAGAAATAACGGAACGTCAACTTTTCGCCAAAAAATAAAATTTCCAGAACTTCGAATGAATTCTATCAGTAACGATTCTTTTGACACTTCAAATTCTTTTATTCTGAAAGTCTGAGCTACTTCAAGGAAGAGCTCGAAGGATCGAGTCGATTAAGGTTGCTTTTCAAATTATTCGCAGCTGCCCGATAAAAGTTATATTAATAAACATTCAGGAATCCGTCGTGGGCATTCGCAGCTCAATACACTTTGGTTTTTATACGTCACACACAGATATACAGAAGCGTTCTCGATATATTTCTTGCACTTATCTTATCCTAATTGTTCTATTGCTGTCGTGACGATTTTTAATGTTGCTATGGATTATCTGTCGATTCTGAGACCATTCACATGACGTCTCAAGAGACCTGCTGCAAGGAAAGAAGAAAATGGAAGCTGAGCGGAGGAGTAGTAAGAGAAAAAGGAATTGAACAATGTCTGCTTCACGGGAACAGCGTTTTCAGAGGGGGTGAAAAATGTGTGGAACGTTTTTCTAAGGGGACTTCTTAGTTCTACGCTGTTTTATTTATTTTTTTATTATATCGTGGGTTTCTCTTGACCGGCCTAAACAATGGGGAATATAAACCAAAAGAACAGAAATTATTTTCCTTTTCACATTTCGAGGGAAAAATCAACATTCAGTATCGTCTTTAAAGAGAACCTGTTCCTACTTTCCTCTTTCCTCAACAGAAATCGAAATCTTTATTACAATAGCAAAAATGATAATCGTGGTACTTTCTATCATCAATTAAAAATATAATTAAATAAATGAACAAGCTTAATGAAGAAAGGTGATAAAAATTAATTTAAGAATTGGGTAAAGGATGGAGCGACAGAATGCAACAGTCGAAATTTCGGTTTCTGTGCACAGGCTCAGAGAGTGCTCATGACGACCACTCGTTTGCGAGAGACCTAATCAGAGACAATGGCTACGCAATTGCACAAAGGATACAGGAGAAAAATTATGAGGGGGTTTAGGATAGAATCTATATTTTATGAAATACTAAAACGGCGATCCTCTAATGATCGTTAAAAGTAAAGGAAAAGGGAATTAATTAAGCTCTTGCTTCCACGGATCGACCGTCTCATATCTAATCGACGCGCACAGTCGAATCGTCGTCGTCGATATACGAAAGAGAGGAAGAGTCAGAAGTAATTTAAATATATAACGTAAATCGATAAATATTGTACTATACATATATTATATACAAACACACATCTACACGTATACACTAGGTCTTTCTTGTTCCGTTGATATAAAAGACAACATAAAAATAAAATATCGAATCGACGTTCTACGATCTGTGATGACATTGTCAGATTCTTGACGGTAAACCGGAAGGCCGATTAGTTAGACGATTTCGAATTCAATTCTTACGAACTCACTCAGCCGTATCTTTGATAATTTAGATTTACCTCATTGCGAATTGTAAAGTATAAAGTATATTATACATAATTGTAAATCAAAAATGGAAAAAAATGGGAAGGATAAGAAAGAAGAAATTACCTAATTGTGAATAACACCTAAGCTGTTGTGCATATATTTTAAAATAAGAATAAATATTATTTAAGAGACACCTTTGACCACTTGTTCAGTTTACTTCGACGAATCGGTGAGCCAGGTGCCATCTCCATTTGTAACAGCCTGTTGCTCTGTGAATTTATGGAGTACATGAGTTTTTATCGACCGCTAAAATGCATTACGAAGCCATTAAAAGAATTTTAAAGCCGCTCTCATTTTACGCAATTTCAAATTCTTTCGCGCGATGCGTCTCCCTTTTTACGACAGTTTCCGACACACTGTGAGGACGGTAACGATCCCATAAAGCTGCAAACTTCTGGTCGTTCCACCGTATGTTAAAATATTCCGTAACATTATTTTCAACGTGTTATTTTACGCTAAAGCTTCTTTTATGTGATCTTTACAAGAGTTCGCGTTTTCGAATTGCAAATTCTATCATCATCCTCACTGGACTTCCGGTGGCGCTTGAAGCAAGATGGCTTCTTATTCGCTCAATGGCTCCTTCAAATTAAAAGGAGATTTAAGACGTAAACTTTGTGCCAGTTTCGAATTTTTTGTTGGTGAAATTAATTAATATACGTTTCTGAGTTCTGGAATAGTTTAACTTGTAATATAATTTTGTTGACGTTAGTAGATAGTGGTTCTAGTTTTATTTTAACTATTCGAGTCTCTTGTTGTATGTACTTTAGGTGACAAACAGAAAGCAGAGAGGATTTCTACTAATGTAAGTAAGTTTTGTCTTTTGACGATTTCATAATTTAAGTAGATAATTTTCAAGAATATGTTTGTACTTTTCTGTTTTATTTGTAACTAAGTATACGTAAAATTATAAGTGATTTGATAAATAGTTATTTTTAAATTTTTCGGTGAATAATTCTGAAGGTATTATTTTGAAACCAGTAATTTTGAACACTTTCATGAATAGATAATATAATCATTTACACCTTAAAAATGAATATTTTTAAGTTTTCAAACGATTAGAAAGTGTAAGAAAATTTTTCAACTAAAAAGCATTAACTTTTGTATAAGAGATTTGCATGTACCATATTTAAAATACATATTTTCGTTTACATAATTACATTTTCACCAGGGTCTGTATTTACTGCAATACTTATGCACGGTGTTCGACGACTGGTTTCAGAATTTTTAAGAGACAATTCTATACACTAAAACAAGACGAAAATCAGGAATGATGGAAACACGTTTGAGGTTTCGTTTTAGAATTATTAATATATTTAATTTAGGATTTATAATACTGTCGATGTGCATTAACCAGACCAGACACAGTGAATTCAGTAGAATGAGTTCTAACATGTGTCAGTCAGACACATTTCTCGTGAATTTTAGGTGTGTTCTTAATAATTAATAACTCTGAAATGAAACTTTAAACGCAATTTTGTCATTCTTGAAATTTCTGATACCTGTTGTTCTGACACTTCTTTCAACACTCTGTATGAACATTCGTTTTCTTCATGACTAGTTTTGGTTCTGCAAGAGAAGTGGAGCTATCAAGATTATGAAATCTGAGTAATTTCTCTCTGGAGATTTTACATTGTATCTTCGCTCATTTTAAATTCATACAGTTGAAATTGCAACAGAAACTGACCCTAACATAAAATTAATTTTTAAAATTTATCACTGCCGAAGTTATCTCCAGAATAATTCAAACTTTTAGGTGTTGAGACTTTCACGTCTTTATTATTTATAGGTATACATCTGAGTAATGTTAAACTTATTTTTTAGCTCCGTAGAGTGTAGTTAAGTACTTAAAAATTGCAGCTCAACTGCTACAGAAAATGTCAAAAAAGTAGAACGACCCCGTTTCACGTTCCCTAATTAATTCCATTCTAGATTCGCGTACTGTCGTTCTGACTTGATTTTGACCCAGTTTCTTCGATATCCGTGTGTCATGTGCAGATCGACGTTTACAGACCGAAGCTTCAATCACTTTTATTAATTGCAACCAATCTATGGCATTTAAGTTTACGATAGGGAAATAGAAATACAAAAGTAATTAATAACTCGAAATCGTTCCAGGAAAACGTGAAAAAGTTTCACGATATTAATGAGTCTTTTTCTTGGAATAATTTGCAAATGAAATTACTCGTTCTTCCTGCACAGTACGATTCAATTTCGCTAGCTAATTTGGGAAGCAACTTTTACATTCACAAGTGGGAAATACAGAGCACTGCACATTTAATTATATGGTTTTTTACTATAGTTTGAAGAGAAGTAATTGATCGACACTTAGCTTTCTATATTTAAAATAAATATAAATACTTCTGTTTCATACAGTTAATCGATTTGGCAAATGAGTGGTTCAAATATCAGTACAATATTACAAATAACATTTTTATATTCTCTACGACATAATTTATGGGATGCATGCAGAGTTTCTGACTCATCGTGTATTTTCCATAGCCAATAACACAGAAAAAGACACGTTGAAAAAATGACATTTATGATATAATAAACGAGATTCAATACAAAATACGTCGCCATTAAATCTTGCTCAACATAAAATGGGTGAGTAGTTCGACAAAATGTCAACCATTAAAGTGACTCAATTTTGAAACAAAAAAGTCGGTCGTAAAACGCAGAACCGGAGGTTCGAAGCAAAACTGGAAGTGAACGAACGTGTAACTCGGTGATATTCCTCGGAGACTAATTCACTGATGCTCTTCGCCATTTTTTTCCCTTTCCGTTTACATTATATAAATTGCCTTGAGTTGAAATTTAAATGGCCACGTGCGGTACAGCATTTCGACGTGTATCGTAAATGCAGGTGGCCAGAATATACCTTATTTGAATATTCGTAGCGAGTTGCCGCGTGCAGCTTCCTGTAACTTCGCCGAATCGGTGAACGCGCGCATCCATTTAGATAATTAGCATACATTTAAACTAAAAGCGGGCGCGGCGCTCGTTGCCATTTTCCAAACACTTCAAGAAGCCTCTGGAAGACATATCACGATAAATTATGCGAGCGTGCTCTTCATTTTCATAAGAGGGACTCTACAAGTTGATGTTGGAGCATCATGCCCCCCCATCCCTCTTCTTCGTTATCCTTTTACTCGTTCAAGAGTGGCTGTCTCCTTCTTTCGTCTTAATTGCATAATCCTGTTTCTTTGACCGCTTCTCGAGACTTCGATACACGGTCGACACCTGTGTTGTTCTTGGATGTTGTAAACCTGAGTGGCTTTGCACAGGAAGATGAGTTTAAAGGAATTTTGTTTGAATAAAAAATCATTTTCTTCTTTCTTTTTATGAGCTGAACCATAAAATTAAGACTGTTTTACTTTATTTTTATGCGTTTTTAACGGTGAAACCTTCACTGTTTTTTAATATAGTTTGTTATTTAATAAGTTGTTGGTCTCATTAGCAGTCATTAGTAGCGTTGGAATTTATTCAATTTTGTCGATAAAATTCTATGAATTTTTTTTAAAAAACAAAACGTGTATTACACAAATGTGTACTGATAAATACACTCTTCAGAAGATTATGTAGCTGTAGTTGAATAAAATCTCCAACACTTTGGAAATTTTTTAAATCATATAAGTATTCATAGATTGAACTAATATTAAATACATACCTACTTATATCGTATATATTTCTTATTTTTGATATTTTACTTACTCTGTATACTTTGATACTTGATTAATTTTTCTGCCATGAAATCTTCTATTCATTTTGAGTAGTATATTTTAATAAAAGGATTAAAAAATAGAAGAAAATTATAGCAGCTTTCTATTTACAATTTATATAATAAAATAAGATGAATGATCATCTTTCATATTACATATTGTTAATATTCTATTTCAAAGTATCGATTATTGTTTTTATCATAATATTCACATAAATGAAAATTTAGTTTACTATCAATTCGTGATATAAGTATATCAGATCTTGTCGAGTAAATCCTCAAGAGATCCTAAAGAAGTCATCATAAGACTTGAATGTTTGGGTGCCAAAAAAATTGAAAAAAAGTGAAACAGTACAGGTACCAAAAATAATAATAAAATTGATTTACTCCAATTCTGTTCCTTTTATATTTTTCTCATAACTTTTCGAGCTGTGATTTGATTCGTGAAACATATTTTTACACTTTGAAAGAAATTCGAAAGCATCTGTATCTTTTCTATTAGAATCTGTTCAAAAGTTAGTAGGTTTTCCAGGATTGTATTAATTCACTCCCCACTCTCAAATCATGCTATGGGAGTGGCCAAGTGTGATAAGATGGGGATAGCTGCATGTAGCGGCTACTAAACGGCTAACTACTAGCTTTGCTTTAACTGCTCTTGCATATAAAGTAAAAGAATACTCTTTTTTAATCATCTTCGACGTTGTCGAAGGAATTTTTACCACCTACTTTCCTCAGAACACCGTAAAAACAAAAGTAATTGCCGCCCTAAGAAAAAGAATGAGCTTGTAAAGGGTTTAAGAACTCCGATCTTCACCAAAAACCCTCTTACCCTACTTTTCGTTCGCTACATCGTAAACTCAGACATTTTTCTCTCCTTATTTTTGCCCAGGTCTACAAAGTCCCTAGCGCCCACAAAAACATTGTTTTTTCAATTTATTATTCCTCTTAACGATAGTCGTCCATGTTCCCTGTTTTCGTCCTTGTTTACGTACTGAAGTGACCTTAACGAGGCGAGAATGAGAATTCGAAGCGAAAAATCGGAAACAGGGGCTCAGTTGCGACGTTTCCCACTGACGATAATTCAGTCGATGTTTGGTGAATCTGCTGAGAGCACGTAGAGTTGCGTCGTAACTGTTTCACTTTGTATTCGGTGCCTGCGGCCGTTGTCCTGCAGGATATCCGTGTTATTGCAATAGTTCACATAGCAGAGGCTGTAATTCAATCACAACACATTAGGTACGAAGATGTTTTCTCAAGCGTTGCTTAATTGTTGTTCATTATGAAATTCGGGATTGAGCTATTCTTGTGTTCTGTGCAACGCGAGACAAGATTGATAATTATAATTACACCGTCACTCGAAAGTGTTAGAAAAGTATTATATTCAGGGGCGAATCACGAAGTCTAAATAATTCATTTATAACTCTAAATAATTAAATTCACAGCTCTAAATAATTCAATTTATATTAATAATACATTTTTCAGAATGTGACATAATGTTTTTAAATGTCATTATTGTTGAAGAAGGGGAGTGATTGTTTTGGATTCGGCGCTGATTATATTTGCTTTATCTCGACAAAAATTAATGAAGTTATTGATAAATTTTATTAAATATCAAGTATTTTGTTTCGTATCGCATTAAAGTATATATTCGATAAATAATTTATGAAATAGCTTAGCAAGAAAGTAAAATAATATAACTGTTATTTAATATTATTTAAATTTACAATTCTGAGCATCCTAACTATTGGTCTATTTACTATGGCAGACGTTATACATTTGCATTGCTTCTCAAGAATCTCTTAAAATTTTTAAACACTGCTTGGAGACGTTAGAATGAAATACAGTGCTGATATTGTATGTATCTTATACATATTTAACAATTTCGAGGATGTAAATTCTTAATTGAATTATTCACCTCTATACAGCTAGAGTACATTACATGCATATTCGCAATGGAATTCATGAAAAGTGATTTCGTATTGATAATTTACATTGCAAAGCGAATGTTCATTGAAAATGATAAATACTTTTAACTTTAAACAGGGCTATATATCGAACTGTTAGAGGATTTTAATACTTATTTGATTCCTATTAAAAGTGTTTCCATGAGTGGAAATCAGATCAAACTTTTTAAGTTATTGAATGTATTCATATTTTATTAAAAAATAAGAAATTCTTTTTGAAAAGGTATCTTATAATATAAGTGCTTTATATAGTTCAATAAATGTCACGATGACGTCACAAAAGACTCCTCCAATTTCCAGAATATTAAAAACACACAAGCTGTACCTACTTAAATTTTCATAAGAGGCTGAATATCGAAAAACCAAGTCACCACTTCAATTTCTAGATGTTCAATACTCCTGTAGCTCAGCATTCAGTTTAAACATCATTCCTGAACAAACAGGCAAGCATATTGCCGCTTGCATCCAGTTTTCGATGACCATTTCGAGACCCCTCGAAATATTGATGCAGTTTCCACAATTCAAAGCCCGCCGAAGTTATCCAATTAAATATCAAAGTTCAGGCGTTCGAGTACCGAAAGAAAAGGGTCGAATCAGGGACGGGGGTTAACCCAAATGCATTTCCCAATTAAATTCGCGATTCTGTGGGAATCGAGTGACCGATCGGGGCTGGGGCTACTTTTCAAGCTATTTTTCAAGCGAAATCACGCGGCTGGTGGTTGTGTGGAACTGACAATAAATCCAGGCGAATTGCGGAGGAAGCCTGCCGCTCGGATATCTGGGATTTTACTGTCCCTGAATAAGGGAATTAAACTTTATCGCGTATTTTTTCGCTCCCCCTTTTCCTCTTCCCGCATGTGTATAATCCAGCAGTTTGTTTCGCTCTTGCGTGTTTTATTAAACGATAATTATTAGTTCGTTGACTCGCGATACACTTTTCCTCTTACGTCACCGGATTTTCCGCTTCGGATCACGCGAAAAGTCGTTTTTGTTATCTCCGTCTTTTGCGACAGCCTTATTTGTCCCCTGATGCAAATTAGTTACTTAACGATTGCCAGTTATAGATACATGTGACGATTAGGACATCGAAGTTCCACTTTAAAATGCGTAGACATTAGTGAAGAAGTTGCACGACTATTGTTTGCTTGTCGTAAGATCTTTATAAAATTGTCGTTTTCTTGGAATGAATCCTGCGATATTCTACGACTTTGTGACTTGCTTGATAGTACTGTAGTATACAGGCTGGGTGGAAAATCGTAGTGCAACCAGCCAAGGGGTAATTCTACGTAAAAAAATAAGGAAAAATTGTGGCATACAATTTTTTCATTTGAGACTTCGTTTTCGAGAAAATCGAATTCGAAGTTTGCTCAACCATGCAATACAATTTACTTATTATGTATTTTATTATCGGTTGTCTCTGCCTGTGCTAGTGTTTATAAACATTGACAATGATAGTATACTGCGTAGAAAATATCCTGACACTTCGATTTAGAGTTTTTACGTGATACGTTGTCTTCACTGTTAGAAGAAGTACCTCTAGAAATCAGAACTAGAATTATCTTTCATCGTGACGGTGCTCCGCCACATTTCACGAGACCAGTTTTAAATTTCTTAAATGAAAAGTATTCGTGCTGGATAGGTCATGGTGGTAAGATAGAGTGGTTTCCAAGGTCTCTCGACCTCACACCCCTGGATTTTTACTTCTGAGGACATGACAAAAAAGAAGTGTATAAAGAACATATTTATGACATTGCACAGCTATGCAAAAAATTCTTGAAGTGTTTAAAAAACTAAAAAATGATAATACGTTCTAATCCGTTCAGTTATCTTTAATTCATCGAGCACAGTTATGTATGCAGCAACGAGGAGGATATTTCCAGCAGTACTTGTCGAATAATAAACTGAAATGAAAATAATAAACTTCGAATTCAATTTTCTCGAAAACAAAGCCTCCGATGAAAAAATGGAATATCAAATTTTTTTACGTGAAATTACTCTCTGGCCGGTTGTACTATGATTTTTCACCCATACTGCATAATATACCGACACTTCTCTGCATGAGAGTGTAATATTAGTTGGAACTTGTATTCGGGTACACGTACGCTATGGGTTAAAAGTTTACTATTTCTGGCTTGACGTTTTTACTTTTAATAATATTTATATTGATTTTCATGTTAGTAGAAAGGAAAAAAACACACAATTGCCTATTCGTATTTAGTATTCCTTTAAATTACGTAAATTAACAATATTGAAGTCGTAAACAGCTTCTGTAAAAGTTATTATGTAATTATAAGTTATGAGAAAAAGAGATTACAGTTTTTTAATCAAAAAAGTTTCAATAAGAGTTACACGAGATACATAAATAGTAAAATCAATATCTTCAGTGAATAGTTTGAGTAGATTACACTTTTTTAGGGTTTTGAATATAATATTAGCTATTTAATAAATGTCGAGCTTAATCATTATTGATTTATAACAAGCACTTAAATAATTCCCTCGCTTTATATGCTAGAGAAAATATTTTTTAGAAAAGAAACATGTTTATTTGAAGAATTTACAAATATTTGAATTGTAGCACGTAATTACTACTGCGCATGCCCATAGTCATGTGATTGCTATGCGCATGAGTAAAGTCACGTGATTACTACTGCGCATGCTCAAAGTCACGTGGTTGCTACTAGGCACGCGCAGTCATTTCTACACCTTCTTGGCATTCATTTACACGCTGAGATCGTCTCTTAACTTTTAGTTATTTTTCCGTAAAGTAAACATTTAATTCTTTGTCATTCAACTCAGTTTTGATTTCTCTAGTCTTCGTATATCGTTTTTCTTTGTGTTTTTGTGTAAAAGCTTCGTTTATTATGAGATGAAGAAGACTTTGAAGTGTGAAAATAGATGGAAACCTTGTTAAACTGATCGTACGGTAATGTTCACGATTTTTATTATTGAATATTATTTTGTTTAAATATATAATGCACATAGTTTCGTGAATACGTAAGTTATTTAAATATGTTTTACATAGTTTTAGTGTGACCATGCGCAAGTTAAACGTTTTTTCACATTTTGCATTGTACATGTAGAGTCGAAAACGCAGGTGTAGTTCCTTCTCCCTTTTATCAGGGAACATTTATAGATATGGATAAAAGTTAATTGGTATTACTAAATGTAGTTTTATGTAATAATATACAGCAATATCGATATTCTAACACATTATATCGCAAGAAGGATAAAACAGAATAAAATGCAAAGTTTGTAAATTCTGATAATTTGACTTTGTATAGTTAGTATTTCGCTTTGAGAATGTTTCACTCTTTTTTATTATAGTATTATTTTTGTGTAATCTGTTTCTTTTATCGATCTTAATAGATTTTCTAGAATATTTGATTAGAGGAAATTTTGTCTTCATATATTAAGTCAAAGACAAAGTGCTTGAAGTGTAATGGGTAATATTTTTGTTGACTAGGTTCACACAGTGAAATGGAAACGGAAGACTGATATATTGAGTTAAGAGTTATGTTGCAAGGGATTAAGTCGCGGAAACTAACGTGAGTACACACCTTTCTAACAAATATCTTTACAAATCATGTTTGTTAATTAAGCTATTTACATGTTTTCATAATACTTTATACGAAATGTTTTACTCGAAAATATTCTTAACTAAAGAAAATATTGCTGATAAAAGATGTATGTTTTCATGTCGGTGGACAGCCTTCAATACAAAAAATTCATATAAAGACATGAAATTGAATAGATTTTAAAAATAAGAAAATAGAAGTCTCTGATACTCTCACCTTTTTAACTTCAATATAAATTTTTTAATAATTATTATGAAGAACGATTTGCGTAAAGGAAGTTTCATGATTATTTTTTAAATATTTAATCAAAAATGGAGATCGATCAAAGATTTCTGCTTGTATAATATGTAGGTGATAATGGATGATGAATTATTTACACATTGGTGTGTCCACTGATGAAGAATATGCATCTCTTATTATTCTTTCTTAAATGTACTTTATTTAATTCATATTTTCTCCTCAAAATTAATGAAATCAACATACTTGTTATCACAGTTTACCTGTATGTATTTTTTACAAATGGATTCCAAAGTTCGTACAATTTTTCGGACAACTGAGGATAAATGTAAATGTAATTCAATACTTCATTCATTGATAGCCCACATCTCGCTGTGTGGGATATCATGTGTAGTCAATGAAATTTCTTTGACATTAAAGAATATTATTTACTCAAACAATTACATAGTCTACTGAATATAATAGGCAGTAATGTTACTATACAAAATTTTAAAGAGAAATTTCCACTTTGTGGTAAAATATTAAAAATTTGCTATTATGTAAGAGCTCTTTTAATATTTCAAAAATACAGGAAAACTTTAGTATTCATTATATTTGCTCGAGACATAAATAATAAATACTTCTACAGTTTGACCAATATTGCTCCCCATGAATAGTGTATTAGTATTTGCATCGTAAAATTTACAAGCATTAAAAATTCGACTTCGTTTTAACAAGTGATTTCAATAATTTCAACAAAATTTAATTGCACACATGTAGATCCAAGAAAAATAACTTCTTTACAGCAAAATAAAATTCTCGATCCTATTGAGTGTCGATAGGTCAACTACAAACTGCATACGAGTGGCCACAAAAATTGGTAAAATTAGATTGACATTCTGCGATCGACAAATTACATTTTTATAATTGAACTTCTTTTTTAAAGTCCTGACCTGCTGTTTTAAAACCCTCAGCATCCGTTGCTCGGAATTATGCAACGTTGCATTACTTGTATAATACGCCGACCACGCTCTCCCACAAGAGCGCTTTCCCATTGTTACTTAAAATTTCATTGCAGTCTATTTTATTATGACATTTCGTCGTAAAGTGTAGGTAGGAACAAACGAAGTTATTTTTGTCCAGGTTATTTTAATTCAAAGTGGTTGTATTTTCGAGGGTGACATTTAAGACGGAAATTTATTGAGTCGATCACTTCCATGCTCCTCGTGCACTTTTATTGACATATTACAAAACATTTAGATACATATTTTTTTACATATGTGATGTGAGTACGTTTGTAGAAAAATTGTAAATTAATGTGTGGTGAAAATTATTACAATACTGGTTGTTAAAATTTTAAGTCGCAAGCGTTACTAATTGTTAGTGTTCACTTCTATGAGCCTGGAAAAAGAGTTTCAATAATAATTAATACTCTCGTATAATCAGGAGAGAAAACAGAAATTTTTAGAACTTCATAAAATTTCGAATTTCCACCTAACATTGAATGTAATACTGAATTTATTGTAATTCAGTATTATAAACTGTAATAAGGAGGAACTTCATTTTTTAATACTATTTCTGAAATAGAATTATACCTTAAGTTCACTTATCTTGTTTTGTTAAATATGTTATATCTCTTTTTGTATATTTTCTGAGAATTTGTGTTCCAACAGATGTAAAAGTTTTTATCGTTTCTTTCGATTGGAGAAGCAATTCGAATTGGACTGGAATTGATTAAAATAAACTAGAAAAAAGAAAGGCGGAAAAAATAGAATAATTGACGTTGCAAAAGGGGTGAAAAGCGTGTGCCCTATCTTTCTCCTCGCGTAAATATTTATACGGCATGTTTCGAGCTGCAGTCACGTAAGGGCTGCGATGCAAAATGCATGGAAAACTGCATGGATCACACGAGGAACAGCGTTGCAAAAGTTACTGGTTTCCCTCGAATGCTGGATTACAATGTTATCAATGCCTTATTTCGCACTTTGGAGGGAGACATAGAATCGTGTCGGTCATTGCATTTCGGGATTTTCGTCGTCAAAATTGTACTTTATTTTTTAGAAACTTACAGTCTAAACCTATCACTACAATTTACAGACTATACTTCGTAGACTAGAAACAGTGAACTAGATTAAACAGCGACAGCAACAGTTTTTAGGAAAGTCTCCGCCATCTTTTATGCTTCACTCGATCTTCCAGTAGGCGTTTTCTTCTGGATTTTAAACAATTTCGATTTAATTAATTTTGTTGGGAAATTCTCCTTCTAACCATAAGCGCAGTATGCTCCCAGGTGGTAGTAGCTTTCTCGAGCTGTAAATAAAATAGGAAGGAAAAATTAAATGCGTGGGTAGAGATGTGACAAACAGTGTGTCAGGCTTGGATCTTGAAAGATTGAAAAGATTTGGTATTCAGAAATCCTTTGTCTTGTGTTTTCCATTTTTCCATCTTAAGATCTTATCTTTCTTCCAAATTTAAAGTTTCAACCTTTCAACTCTGAATTGTCGAAAATACTTTAAGTTTCTTTCATAAATATGTTTTCATGATGGATTACAGTTATATCGCCAAATGTTTACAAAGAGTATTTAAATAGACTATTTAAAAATTAATGGTCTAGCAGTTTAGCATACTCTCCTGTTTTTGTGTCTGAAAGTTTTATCTCTCTTTTCGTTTTATGATCTTAGTTCTTGTAGATACTTTAACATCGAGCTTTTTTTATGGACTAAAATTATATTAAAAATTAACATTGGCATATTAAATATTAAATGCTAAATTTTAGACGTTCGAATGCCTCTAAAAGTTCCAAATTTTTCTCTGAAAGAGCCTTCAACATGCTCTACAATAGCAACGTAAAATATGCAACGAAGCAAAGTGCGTTTCAAAACTAGTACATAGTTCTCCTGTACCTTTCTTCCTTTTTGTTCCAAATTTCGTACTGTTTGCTCACTATACATACTGAATTTTAAACGTTCGAATGCTATGAATGTTTCTAAAGGCGAAAAAATGATCAGAGTTTGTCTTATTGTACTCTTTTGTTTATAAGCTTAAACCAATTCTTTTGTTTTTGTCTGAATATGAAGCTTTCCTAATTTTCGTTATTCGAACCATTCAAGTTACTCTTAACGTTCTGTGGAAATAGGTCTTTAGAAATGGCTATATGTAATCAAATACTTGTGTCGTAAAACTTCCAAGAAAGCACAAACTACATAAAAAATCATTTTTTATACTATATTTTTTACTATTTTTTAGCTATATTTTATACTATATTTTTTTATATATTTTCAAACTATAGAACAACAACATGATTGTTGTTCTATTGCGTCTTTGTCCTTTTCTATGTCAAATAAGTAATTTTGAATTTATTGAAACGATCAATCAATAGCTTAAAACTTTTCTAAAAAAAGAGTCCTCAAACTTAATTATAAATTTCATAAATACGTGAAAAATCAGTTTTCAAAAAATTCAAAACGAACTCTCTGCTGTCTTTTTCTTATCAGTCTCATACTTCAAGATTTTACTCTCTCCCTATGCCTTAAGAACCCCAACTTCATTGCAAATTTCATAACTAGAGATTCAAATTTTAGTAGAATTTAAAATCAATCCTTTTCTGTTATCTTTACCATCTTTATATTCCAAGATTTTATTCCCTATCTCTATCTTAACAACCACAAATTCATCGTAATATTTCATAAATAAGAAATCAGATTTCTATAAAATTCAAAATCAGCTCATTTCTATCTTGACTAGAAACTCAAATTTTAGTAGAATTCGAAATCAATTCCTTTCTGTTATCTTTACCATCTTTATGTTCCAAAATTGTATTCCCTATCTCTATCTTAACAACCAGCATCGTAAAATTTCATAAATAAAAAATCAGATTTCTATAAAATTCAAAATCAGCTCATTTCTATCTTGATCACCTGTGTCACTTTTATGTTCAAAGATTGAACCTCTTTCTCCACCCTACGTCTTCAATTTAGAGCGCTCGAACGTTTAAAATTACTCGAAATTCTCCCAGAAGCAGGTCCCTAAACCATAGTATAATTACATCAGAAGCTTACAACAAAGTCCAGCGTATCGATTCGAATAAGACATCCCATAGTTGCCGCAGGCAGGTTGGCCCGATTGATACGGTTGGAAGCCGAGCACGTTGCCGCTGCAATGTAAAATAATAACGCTGTAACCATTCCGGTAGGATGATTTATCGAACGAAAGATGAACAGCGAGTTATTAGGGAAGCGTGTTGAAATTTATCGTCGAGAAAAAAGTGTTCATAAATCACTCGTCACCTCGAGTATTCAACCCTCCATCCGTCGAGTTTATACAGGCTATTCGGTTCTTATTATTAATCTTTCCATCATTGCCTTGTCTTCCAGCGTATCACCTCTAAGGAATAAATAGATGGCTCGATGGGACGTTTGCGAGGGTGAAAGGAAGGGAAAGGTTCGGAAACCTTTATTCAAAGACTCTTTGAGTGCCTTCCAGAATTCGGTGCAGCAAAAATAGGGAATAAATATTTCCACTGGAAGATCGAGTTTTTCTCTTTTTTGACGGGGGGAGGTTGGAAAAGGCGACACTGTGTAGACGACGACGCGTTCAATTTGTCGGCGGTAATAAGCTGCCGATTGACAGGAAATACTTGAGGAACGAGGGAAAATTTATGGAAGCCTCCCTCGGATTCAATGTACGCTGCTTCTCGTGTTCCTTTTGCTTCGAGAGCAAAAGTCGGTCGATAAATCCAAAACCGAAACATCGGGGCTACAGGTTTTCAGGACTTTTGCCACCTGTCGTCGTTCAAACAACTCCTCTCTTTGTATGTTTTGAAAGGGGATAGGTGTGCACAGTTTCACCATGCAATCTAGAAACGCGAAGTTTAGACGAATTCCCATTTGATTGGACAAAATACGAACTATGGAATCGTTTCAGATAATATTCGAACCACATTAATATTTTGCCAGATAAGTACGTGCTTTTTCACTGATTTTTGTTAACAGCTTTTTTTTAATGAAGGTTTTTTTATTTTATTGAGCTGAAACCTCCTGTGATATTATTAGCAAAGGTTTATATAATGTAGATAAGTATATTGGACATGCATAAATTTGAAATATACGTATAAAGATATTGTACATGGAACAGGTGGTAAGTTTAGTAGTTACTTGTATAATAAATAGAACGAGATTACAAATAGAGATTGTGCTTTTGAAGGAATTTGAATATAATCATCATTGGTGATGTAAGTGGTTAAAAAAGGAAAGCATCAATCCTGTAAGGAGGGAATTTAATGAAGTTTAATGTCATATGAATTGTAATAGTTATTAGCGATAAAAGGAAATAGATAGCAGAAAAGATAAACTGTGTTGTAATTTAAATTTAAGGTAGTTTTTAGCTAACTATGTTGGTCAAGTGAGAGTTCGTTACTAAATGATGAATATAACATTGGTATGATACTATGTAAATTATGGTAACAATTTTTAATATTGTTTAGATTTATTGAAAAAAGTTAAATTGTATTATAATGTTTGCAATATGGAAATAGGATATTTCAATCAATTAACTAGTGTTTAGTTACAACTGGCTGGCTTCGTTGAAATTGACAGACAAATTTTTACACAAATTTATTTTTTCATTAGCAATTGCGAAAAAACTATACGGACAGTTTTATTGAAATTAATATATTTCCTTCAGAAATTTAGTATAATCTCATTTCAATTTTGGTAACGTTCTTCAATACAGTTTTCCTGTTTTAGATGTAAAAAGTAGCTAAGAAGAAATTTTTTATCTATTCTGCTATCTGTCAGGGTATTAAAATGTGTTAACTTTTATTTATAGTTTCTTGATAATTATACGGTAAATCGATTTCAGATTATGCACAAGGGTTTCTTGTAATCCAAGTTAGTGGTCCTTAAAATTTGAACGAAGTCTGAAACATTTGCATTCAGCTAAGAACTACCTTCAATCATTGCAGTTTGTCAAATTATTTTGTTTCTTGAAAAGTTATGTTAGAGATTATGTTGGTACAGAAACTGTTTGTTAACTCATATTTTGCGATATTAATTTTATAAAATACAATTGCAAAAATTAAATCTCTTTCTATTTTTTTTAAGTAGATGTAGTTGAATAAGTTTTATAAAAATAAATTTTTTAAATGTATGAGTACAGGATGTTCGATAATAGATGTCAGAAATTCTAAAGGGCGATTCTACATGTTAAAATAAGATGAAAATAAGGAATAAACAAAAGCTATCAATTATTGAAAAAATGCCTACAATTTGCCTGAAATGTGTCTGACTTAAGACTTATTCTACTGCCTTCGTTATATCCAACCTGGACAGTGCACATTGGTTGTAGACTGAGTCTGAAGTCAGACAGCAACTTTGCAGGCAAAACAGCAATGATAGTTCAGAGTCATCATACAATAAACCCACAAAAATAACTATAGTCCAAAGTACAATAAAGAACATGAAGATTTAGAGTCAATAATATTAATGTTAAAAATACTGGCTCATAAATTACAACAACAAATATTCATCGAATAAAAAGTAAGATCTACCCTACTGACCATTCTAACAGAATCATCATTGCTCAATAATACATTATAATTTTTGCTCGAAACGTTATGAACCGTAGCTTCGTTCTACAGATTCTGCAATTTAGTGATTCTAGTTCTTACTGTACGAATTTCTCATGGGTGGCTATTTAGAGAACATGCCGAAATTGTGCATGACTACCGTAACTTCGATAAAAAAGGTGTTCGAATACCGAAACTTGAATGCTCGACAAAATTCAATTCCCAGGTGGTTGAATCGTAAAGTCGCTCCCAGGGGACGCTAAAAAAGGAGTCTAACCGACCTCGAAATGGAATTCTTACCTAGGCCCGTAGTTGCAAACGTAATTCTTGGTGTAGCCCCGAGCTGGGTCGTAGTAGAAGGAGTATCCGCAGCCCAGTAGGAATGTGTCACCCCAGACGAGCTGGAAGTAATTTAAAACCTTCTTCATCCCCTTACACGCTTGAGAGTTTTTCCCTTTCAGTGGGCTAATATGACCCTTCTCGTGGAATTCTTTGAGAATACGTCTTTTTTCACTATCGTTATAATTTCTGCATACACCTTCGAAATATTCTAATGTAATTAAGTTTCAAAAGTTACTACGTACAGTAAAATTATATTAGAGAAGTGCATAAAAGAGGACTTTAAGAATTAATAAGTCAACTTTTTTAGAATTATGCAGGAGGAGGCGGATAATTGTAGTATGTACAACCTAGCAGGGGATGATTCCTCATGAAAGTATAAATAAAAATTATGATATAAGTTTTTGTCGTTCAAGGTTTCACTTTCGAGAAAATTGATTCTGAAAATTAGTTCAAGATTTGGCTATCATGTCATTTCATTGTTGATTAAATATCTTTGTTTGACTGATTTGATGTTGTTTCAGTCATGGAGGTAAAGTACATTGTTCTCTAAGGTTCCCAGGCTTCTTAAGTTTTACTTATGGGGCATACCAAAAAATAGGTGTACCAAGTGAGTGTTGATAACGTTACTCATTTGAAAAAATGGTAATAGAATTTGAAGAATTAAAAAGCAATAATATATAAAAGTCTCTTTTTAATTTATTGAGTTATCATTAGATTAGATATTTATTAGAATTTTGTATACAGTAACAAGACTAACAAGTTTAATAACATTTATAGATTTTATAATACAATAAAAAGTAGTAAACGATTAAATCTACAAAATTCTTTTCTATTATTTGAATTATACATATAATTGTTAATACAAATGTATCGAAACTAGACACAGCCATTGTTAATTATTTGTGAATTTGGTCAATTTTCAGAATCGATTTTCATCAAAGTGTAGCCTCAGACGAAAAAATGTTAAACTAAAATTTTGTCTTATTTTTCACGTAAAACCATCTCTTGCTTGTTTGTACTACGATTACTTTCTCAGCTTGTAGTATAAATATTAATTGACAATAGGGACTCACTGTACACTTAGGATTCAATACAATTAACAAGTTCATAGAGATTGGAAAATATTTTTCTGTGATCAAATTATGCTATATATTGATAACTCATTTTTCTCTTATGAAATAGAAAGTGAAGGCAAACAAGAGAACGTAATCCACAGAAATATTTAAGGAAAATAGTGATAAGTTTATAACGAGCTAATAATTCTTTACTAATTCTACATTATTCAAACAGTTGTAAAGCATAACAAACTTTTAAGGAGAACCCTTTTAGGCGTTGAAAGGTTCTTTCCAATACATATAAAAGTTAGGTCTACATCACGCCTAAATCCAAGTAACAAAACATTAAATTATTTATGCACTATTCTAATAGATCCTTTGAAATTTATCGAGTTGAAAATGGTCATTAATAGTTAAAAATTCTGTTTCAAATTCCTGACATGTCACAAAAATGGTTACAAACCTGAGTGTAATGTCCAGTGGCGTCACTGTAACCTGCACGATAGAATTGTACCTCATTGAACCAATCCAAAATTCTTTTTCGCCAATTTGGTTGGTCATCATAAGGTCCTGGGGGCTTAGTGGTCCATGTTCGAGCGATGTTTTGCCCTACTGCGAACCTGTCTGTAAACCCACACTCTTAATCTTGATCGATGGATCCTTTCGTGGAGTTTCGCAAAAGTGGGCGAGGGAGAACTTTATCTTTATTGTAGGAGAATTACTTTTCTAGATTGACAATACTGTTATACAAAAGAAAACTGACATAGCTCTGATTTGGAAAATGAGAAGTTAGTTTGATATGTAGGTTTTATCAAAAATAATATTACGTAATTATTGAGAAGTTTAATTGTTATGTTCTAAGGGTACCTTTAGAAAGTTTAAGGAGATGGAACGAGGTTTTTAAATTAATAATAATAATAATTTATTGATATCTACGGAATAAACTCTTTTTTACAAAATTGAGAATTAGCAGTGATAGAGCATTAGCATTCATGAATTAGAAATGAAAATAAAAAAGAAATGTTTCATATTTTAACTTTTATATTAAATTTTTAATCATTAAATAAAGTTCATCTGCTTTTTTAAAATAGTTTGTGTACACTTCCAATCATTTGCTTTATGTAAGAGAGTAATTTTATTTAAGTAATGATTGTATACAAAGGAATTAGATATCTTGTATATTTCGTTCTTTTTAATTAAGTGTCTTCAACCTTCTAATAATTTAGCCTTCCATGATTAATAATTGAGCGATAAATAGTACTTACGAACATTCCTCGAATGATCGTGGATCTCTGCGCATCGATCGGCCCATCTCTGTGCGATCGCTGCTAATTCGTCATCCCATACCTGAGAAAATTCACAGCTTTTCAGAACAATTGTTATCAGTAGATCTAGACGCAGAGAGACTTGCATTTATATTTGCTTCTTTCGTAACCATGACGGAATATTACCATTTCTCTCATATTCGCAGCTCCAGGTTGTCCCTGAATCTGCCCCAGAGCCACCAGCTGTCTTAGGCGATTATGCTCATCTAAAATGGCCTGCTTCTCCTCGCAAGATAAGCCCCCAGATCCTAGAAAATATTCGATACAGAGATAAATAATAGCGTGGAGTCTAAAATTCAAAATTATGTGACAGTTTTCTAATAGCAAGAAACTAAACTTGCGTCTTCCAAAATTAAACCTGCAGAATAATTTTTCTGGTGTCACAGTTTTTATCTTTGTGTTTTAAATATGTCTAAAAAGTTCTTTAGTATCTATTACTTTTGTTGTATTTTTAGTGTAGAAAATGGTACTCGATGTTTTCAACCTTCATTCACTTTTGAATTTTCTTTGAATTGAACATCGAAGCATCTTTCCCAACTCCATACAGTCGTTGGTAGAACCTGAACAGCGATAGCCACAGGAAACACTGTGCAAAGGCTCCTCCATTATGCATGTGAATTGTTCGATAACTCGTCGTACAGAGAATCGAATGTTCATGCCTACTTGAGAGGAGTCTATCGCTAAAGCTTGCCACCGCCTTTTCTCAGCATCTTCTCTAGGCCTTTCATCCGTTCCGCCGACGAGCTAGATTGCCCAACTTGCCGGAAAACTTTTTCCGGAATCTGCTTTAACGACATTCCCTCTGTCTTTCTCGGGGAAACTTTCGTTCCACCGTATTCTTTCTCTTAACAACTTTCAGTTCCCCGACAAGAGAACGAGGCGCTGCCGCCCCGTAGTCCAATGCAAATTTCTGCGTCGTTGGAGAACGAACAGAAAATCGAATTTCTTAATTTCCACGAATGACAGTGCGAATTCCGTTATTCCTTCTTTTCCTGAGGGTGAAGTCTGAGGCTCGGTAAAGGAAAGGAGACTTAGGGGAAGTTACCGAATTTGGACCAGTAAAATATTTTTTACTGTAGGCTGGTCATAAAATATTTTGAATATTTAAGGTATGGCGGAATAAGATGCAAAAGCATTCAACATCTTTTTTTGCCTTTTGAAATGATATTGCTTTTGTAATAATTTAGTCCAATGGAAGGAACTACTTTTGATCCAATCTAGGCAACTTGATCATGTAATTGAAAATATTTTAATTTCAGGTGAAAATTTAAAAATGAATACAGTAATTTGTAGTTTAATAGATGTATTTTTTATATAGTCGAAAGGCATGCTGCATACTTTAGAAAAACTAGAGAGCTTACAACCGAATGCTAAAATATTAGATTCTCAGTTTTAAAATAGAATGCATTTATTTACTTAAACATCAAGTGGCGCTATATTATAGTGATTATTGCATTACAAAATTTAGTAAATAAGCAACACGTATTATCTATCCAAAGACACAAATTGTGTATTGATGTTTATCTCATTACAAGATACACTGATAGTCTAACCTAGGTGTCAGTTCAAATTCGGCAACCTTCTTCTAAGTTGAATTGAAATTAGATTTACGATGATTAGTAAGTTTTGAGTGGGATTAAGTGTGTTATAGATCAGGATTGAATGACATAATTCTAACAAGCTTGATGGACATAACTCAGATGTAATTTAGTTTGACTATGTTTAAGAAGTGTGTACTGTCTGCTAATGTATAGTCTAAGTGGTGTCAATTTTAAGACAATCCTCCAAGATTCAGACTCCTTCTCTATGGAAAATGGTTATATAACTCTTTATCTTGTTTTGTCTAAATTCAATTAGTAGTACGTGAAATCGTTTATATCTTATTCTAAATACAGAAATGGTCAGTTATAGGTCCGATTGTATACGTCAGTGTATAATTACGTATTACATCTTTTTTTTGTTTTCAAGTTTTCAGAATATTTACAATTTAAATTATTCCAATATTAAAATAAGTACATAGAATGTTAAATATGCCAGACTTTAAATATTAAAAATTTCGTACATTTTAGCATTTTTGTATTCAATTTTTTAAGTATTTTAACATTTATGGACACAGTAATATTGGAATATTCAATATCTTCACTATTTAAATATTCTCAGCTATTAAAATTTAAATATAGAAATTATCAAATATTTGGACACTAGAGTATCCAAATTCTCAAATATTTCAATATTTCAATTTTTTAATGTAGAAATCGTATCATCTTTTTATGCTTTTAACTGTTTTTGTTTGTTCTAATTTTCGAATTACAGTGCTTGTGAATATAATGACTCATGTTATTACTATAATTTCACGAGAGCTCGCCCATCGATAATCAGACTTCATTCAGACATCAGTCTAAGCAATAACAACAATAAAACAGATCCCCACTCAGTATAACGTAAATTAAACTTATCTAACATAGACCTAATCAATCCAGCTTTAACAAAACGTTTTTTAGAAAAATCTAGACCTAATTAATTGAACATAAATTTATCACACAATTAACATAACGTAAGCCGTACGGAGACTAAAATGACCTCATCCAAACCCTGTCAACTTCATCTTCATATAGTATTCATCAGGGACAAATTAAATTTAGTGTAGCGTAGAAGATGAAAGATTAAGTCAAGTTTAAGCATTCTGCGAAAATTGAAAATTAGGCAACAAATCTTGAAACATGAATCCTAGTTCGTTCATCTATGTAAAATGGGGATAAAGATGACCTGATCTAAACCTAGTCAACTTAACCTTGACAAATTATTCATTAGGGATCAATTAAATTTAGAGCAGCATAGAAGATGAAAAATTAGGTCAAGTTTAAGTATTCAGCGAAAACTGAAAAATGGACAGGAAATCTCAAAACATTAATTCCAGTTCATTCAACTATCTAAAATATGGATTAAAATGACCTTATCTAAACCTAGCCAACTTAACCTTGACAAAGTATTTAACTGGAAGAATTTAAATTCAGAGTAGCGTGGATGGTAAAATATTAGGTCTTTAAGTATTCAGTGAAAACTGAAAACTAGGACAACGAATCTCGAAACATGAATCCCAGTTCATTCAACTATCTAAAACAGGAAGTAAAACGAGCTTATCTAAACCTAGTCCACTTAATTTTGACAAAGTATTCATCAGGGACCAATTAAACTTAAAGCAGCATAGAAGATGAAAGATTAGGTCAAGCTTAAGTAAATCGGTTTTAAGAAAAATGGACACGAAATTTCGAAACATTAATCTCAGTTCGCTTAACCATCTATTTTCTACCTTAACTCCGTTCGTGCGTTGTTTCAATCGGAAGGGTGCACCTTGTCGAACGTCCCCATAAATATTTGACTCCATTGTCATTACTTTAAATTGCGTGTTCCGGATGACCGAGAATTCGCCAACGAACCGTTTGGAATAATAATTCGGCCCGTCTTGTTGGCGTGCACGGATTTCCCGTAATTAACTAGCAGCTGCTTTAATTCGCTAATGTAATTGAATTTCGCGGCCGCGCATTCAGCCATCGCCGCGCCGCCCCGGGGCCGAATACGCTATTTTTAGATTCGAATCGATCCCCAACGACGTATCGAAATGTAATAGATTCCAATTTTCTCTCAAATAATGTACGAGCTTGAATTATTCATGAGCCGCTGGAGGTTCGATGAAAAAAAGGAAAGAAAATCGGGAACAATAAATACGGATAGTTCCTTCTCCATCTTTGTCGATCGATGACGTCGAATTTTGACACCCTCTTTCGAGCACGGGATTAGGATGTCACTGTCATGTTCCTTTACTCTTGTTTTTCTGTTTTCGCCACTTTTCCTCGGCGCGACAAATCGAGAGTCTCGAATCTGTCCTTTTCACGCCAAGGTTCGTTTGCCCGTATTTATTTTTTACTTTGAGGATAAATCTCGCGATCGGTGTCGTGATTTCGAAATGCTCTTCGTTCCGGGTTGAAATCGAGTCCAAAAGGCGAAATAGATCCCGAGAGTCGTCGATTTACAGTTATATACGACTATTCGGCTTCTATTTTTACACGGAATTGCATAATTAACTTTAAATTTAGCTCGAAGACAGGTAGCTCGTATATATACACGTGCTCTTGGCCACGATTTCTCTTTTCATCAGCCTCATTTCGAATTCAAGCTCCGTCCATCAGGCTGTCTGTCTCGTTTGCAAACAAATCGTTACACGCGTAACAAAATACTCGACAAGTTGTTGCTTCTCGAAAAGTGACGGTTAATGCATTTTTTATCGCGCCGCGGTTGGAACTGTCTAGGCTCGTAATGAAATCGCCGCTGTACAGTAACAACGTGAAATTATACAGATTTTCAGTCGACCCTTCTCGCGCGGATGGTCAGATTACCAGGGGGGAATTAAAACAATATTTATTCATATAATCCGACGAAATGCAGTTCCGCTCTATCTCGCGTTTTCCACGTTTTCGTTCCAGCGAAACGCTGGGACCTCGCTGAATTATCGAATCATAACGACTAATACTCGTAATGTTCGTCGCGCTTAGTGGAAAAATGGAAAGTCCCTAGACGCGTTGGAATCGAAGAGAGAAATTCAATTTCGTTTTCCACTCGGCTATCTTTTAAACGATTTTCTGTAACGTTAATTGTTATACAAATTAAATGAACAGGGGGCACGGTCGTTTTATTCGCGGGCGAATTAGTCGAATGAAAAACGACGCTGGCACGGTTGGTAGGACTAGCTGCGTCGGTTTCTTTTTGCACAGGAAATGAGCAGGGCTTGGCTGGTACGTAACGATTCGGCCGACACCTGCTAACTCCATTCTCTGTCGTAGCTTCCCAGTTAAATGGATTTCGTGGGAATAGACTTGCAGCTTGTTAAATAAATAGTTAGCCAGCTACCCGCTTCCCGTTCGAAGTTCCCGCGGTTATTTCCATTTTCTCGCGCGGAATGTTCGCGCGTACGTTCCTTCCGATTCTTTCCAGCCGTTGATTTTTCCTGTTCCTCTTTTTAGAATTCGATAGAGTTCTGCGATTTGGAGGAGTTACGCTATCTTGATGGTTCCGATAAATTGAAAATTTGCTTTTCATGAATGGATAGTTTGAAACCTTCCAAACAATTTCATTTTACGGGAGGTTCTACTGAAAAATTCTTAGTAATAATAAAAATAATATATTTGATGTAAAAGCTTGCATAGCAGATTATAATAAATGACTAAAACTTTAAGAGAGTTTTGTTAAAATTGTTCGACATAGTGTTAGAGATAAGTATTTTAACTATAGTTTAATCGATTTCTCAGTGGTACTAGTATTCTTAAATAAATTGTTATTGTATGATGTAGAGCTTTTTGATATCAAGAAATAGTGTCCAAGAAAACCTTTCAGGCTTATATTTTCTTATTTGTTTTTAAAGAAAAATCATTATTTCAATAATTATAGAGTTTTCAAATAGTTCATAGTTATACAGTAGCGAATATATTTAAAAATAACAAACAATAAATAATTGTATTAATATTTATATGTTGTTACTAGAGGATTGCTCACATAATCAAGAATGTACATGGCACGAGAGATGCAAAGAACAACCATCTGTTTTTCTTAGTTACCGTCATAGTAGGACGTCGATTATTACAATTAAATTAATTAGTATTTACTAATTTAAAAATTTTATTTCCAAGTTGAAATTTAAAAATTATAATGAAATTTCAATATTTCATTTTAAAAAGCAAATAATTTCACTGACATTAATTTGTAATAACATAAAAATAAACGTTGGCTTCTGTTTTGACGCCTCTAGAATGACGTAACCCTTTCAAAATAAATATTTTCGTGCTTTTCATTAATGCTTGTTTTCGTTGAAATTTAAATTTTTTAGAACTAATAGGGGAACAACACGGTCAAAGACACGATAGAAATTCCATGGAATCGAAAATGAATTAGAAATCCAGTCGAACTGGTCGAGTTGCTTAAGAAGCGTCTCTGAAGTGCCTCTGTTGCTCGATTTATGATGTTCTCTACATATGGTTTCTGGCGAGGAGTATTTTTGTCTGAAGAACAGCTTAATCAGTGTGAATATGTGCATACGTGATCGTTGAACGAACTTGACTAATTGCTGTTGGAAACTGTTATTTGAGGAAGAGTAAATTGTTGCGTCAGGTGCGAAGCGGAAACAAAGGAAACTGAAATGCTTTGGCGTGATGCCTTTTCTCACAGTTAGTGGAAAATGGGAATATGGAGATGTAGAAAATTGCAATTGAGAGACTAGAACATTGGAAAATTTGAGAGATTGAAGATTTGGAGAGCTTAAGAAACTTCGCAGTTTGAAGGTTTGAGAGACTTAGAAAATTTAGTATGTTAGTAATTTAGAAATTTAGAAAATTTAGGGAGTGTGAAAATTGGAAAATGGGAAATTTAGAAACTGGAAGGTTCAAGATTTTGAGCATTGAAAAATTTAAGAAATGCAAAATGTAGGAAATTTGTTATAGAAATGCAAAAGTTGCGAATTAGAGACTTTTAGATATTTTTAAATTTGAGCAAAGCTGCAACAATTAAGAAATTTCCGAAATAGAAAATTAAAGACATAGGAAAATAGAAATCGGAGTTCGTGAGAATTGGAAAATTAGAAATCTTAAGAAAAGGGAAATTTGGAAGCTTTCAAAAATATGGAAAACTTGAAGGAAGAGGATATGATTAATTAGAAATTATAGGAAAATATAAGAAATTTTGTGAACTACAAAAAATAGAAAATTTAACATTCTTCAATCATGAAAAATATTTGAATGTTTGAAAAATAATAATTTTACAAAATATATAAAATTCTAAAAGTTGTTGAGAATTGATAAATTTCAAAAACTAGGAAAACTTGATGATGAGAATTATAGAAAATCTAATACATAACATTTAAAAAATGATAAAGTAAGGCAAGTCGGAAAATTTAATATGAACCCAGAAACGCTGTGCAAGAGAATTTAGAAACTACCTAACCTACAAACTTTATACGTCGCTAAAATTAATGAATGCGATTATTGCAGAAAATGCAGCCCTTAAGCGTAGCCGAAAGAAAAATAGATTACTTCGTTTGAATAACGAGGCTCGTTAAAGCGGGGTTATGTCTAGTCACGTTCTTATCGGACGTACGTTGTCTGGAGGCTGATGGACGATCTGGAAATCACGGTACGTGGAGATTATTCAAATCGGTTCTCTCGACGAGATGAATCACCAAAAGCCAAGATACACGCGTTCACGACAACTTTAGTCGACGCGACAGGTGTGAAGATCGAAACAATGCATTGGCAAAGAAGTTCTTCAGGTTCTCCTTTAATCCCCAAGACTTTGGGAACAGAGGACTTTTTCCTCTAGTCTAGTGTTACTTCATAGATGCTATCCACCGTTTACAGCAGATGAGTTTTAATCTGAAGAGTTAAGGTAGACGTCCCATTACTCAGACGTTTAAGATGTCCAATGTTCCAATAAGTGGAGAACCGAAAAATGCATGTCCTGACACTTGAATTACTTTCCAGTTATTTTGGTTTACTATTTTCTGAAAAAAATAGTATTTGTAGTAATTATTCTACATGAGGGTGTCAGCTTCAATGACGTTATCTTTAACTCATTGTTTGTTAGAAAGTTATTAACAAAAAAGTTTCATTAACAGTATGTAGTTTTCCGACACAGTATTAATATAATAATAATAATAATGTTAGAGAATTATGTAAGTTCATACAAAGTGAAATTATGCAGTAACAATTTTTTTTCTTTATCGTGTTCCATTTCATGATTATTCATATATTTAGACTATTTTATATTCTCTACTACTGAGAATAAGTGTCATGTTGTTCAAACTTCTTTTGTTAATAACATTCTATCAAGCAATAAATGACGGCAAAAATTTTTTGAAGATTACTCAGAATGGTCATTTCTATGATATACAGGGTGTTTCCATACACATGGAGCCTTTTGCAGGGGCAGGTATTATAATGAAAAAGATTCATGTGCACATATGCCCGAAAACTTTTAGTTTTTTATTTATATGCTACTTTGTATTTCGTATGGTGTGATACTACCTTTAAGATCCATGACCGTGCCCAATCAAGGTCAATGTCATTGAAGCTGATTCCTCTATACTGAATAATTACCGTATTTGCATTCAGAAATTTGTGGCTTTCTCGGCTCGGCATCATACTATTCTCACTGCTGAGACTTCCGAGAGTTTTTGTGTCCTTTTGGAAGAAATTTCTCAATGTTTTGGAAGCATCTCTTCCGAAAACTTCTTCCAGAGAAACACGGCTTGCATTCGAAAATTTCAACAATGGAAACTGAATTATTTGCATTATTTATGGGATCACTCGATACATAAGGAATTAGTCAATAGATTCTCAAATTTTTATTAGATTACTCAATAGTTTCTTAAATTTCATATTTAGATAAAGAAGATCAGTTCAAAACTCATCTGCCAACCGTAGGCACCTCTCCTACTCACCCCAAAACCTCGATTTCAAATGTCCCCAATTTTCGTCACACTTCCAAATCTCCACAGAATCAATCATTTCTCGGTCACACATTTTCCCAAATTTTCCAAATTCCCCACTGTCCACTTCCCCTTAAGTTCCTCACGCGTTCTCCACTACCCTGTTTCAACTAATACTCACTCATCACGGTCTTCCCAACGCAAGATGGCCACGAGTCGTTCGCCAGGCTCGTCGCAGCTACGATTAACACCACCGTGATCCGTATCGCGTGTCTCTCGAATTCCATTTTCCTGTTTGCAAGCCTTGGACCAACTTCCCCAAGCTACCGCGAGTGCTTGCTCCCGAGTCGATTTCCACCCCCCGAAATCGACAAGGGCTCAGTAGCAGGTGGAGTCAAGTTCTCAGTCAGTTGTTAACTCGAACTCGGCGCGACTATCTGCGATATAAAGTCAATCGATTTACGGACGATCGGGCGACCAAGAGAACCGGTTGTTCCAACTGAACGAACTAACGGCTGGTCACGTCCGCTCTGCTGCCTTTATATTCCGATGTTCCATGGCTTGAACGGTGTAATTGTCCGCGATACTAGTAGGGCGGTGGGGGATCCTTGCACAGGTTAGGATTTATCTGGAGATCCAAGGTCAGCCAGAGACTTGAACGTAGTGGAAGGTCTTTGGCCGAGATGATGCGAGGAACTTTGATCTTGATGAGTTCTGAAGGTGAAGTTCATGGGTAGTTCGTGGGTTGATGAGATTGCTGGTGGACTTGAGGTAGAGATTTTCTGGGGGGGGGGGGGGGGGGGGGGGGGAGTGAGGTGAGAGGACTGAAAGTGCGAGAGAGGACTTAGTTTGAATGCTGAGGGATGAGGGTTCAGGAGCTGGAGTCTGAGCGCACAGTGTGGCAAGAAAGTAATGAGAGCGGATTTATGAGAGTGCAGGTATCTGCGGGCAAGAAAGATTCATGGCGGGTCGTAAGGGGTGTATTGAAGTCTAATGATATTCATGATTAAACGTTACTTGCTACATACTTTGATGTCGTATTCTGTGGAGGTCTTCTGTAAATTGTATTTTATGCGTTGTTCTAATTTTTATGGAACGATGCGATTGTAGAGATGTTTATGGCGAAGTATAGTAGTCTAAGGGGAGATCTTTTAGTTAATATTAATGAGCATCTTTATGCTAGTTATTTTGAACAAACATTTTTTGAGATATTTAATTATTTATATCGAATTTTCTTGAAAACCACTTTACTCGATAGTTCAGAGACTTAGTATGGTTCTGAAAACCTAGGATTTGAACCAACTTCACATTTTTCTTCATCCGTGGAATTACTTGATAACAATAGTGTCTCTAGATATTATAGTTGAAAAATTGGACTTTGATCAGAAATTGCCACTTTTCAGATCATTGTACAAAGGAAAATGTAACTGAACATACCCGTAATTTTTCTGATTTGATCCTAGTTAATTTATTTTCTTTTCTAAAATTCATCTGAAATTAAAATTTTTTGATGATTTTAAGGTAGTGAATATAAATGTTAAAGATATCGATTTGTATTGGATATAAATGGAATGTAAGCTTTTTTAAGTCAGAGAAAATTTTAGAGTCTTCTACTAGGTTTATCGAAGAATCAAATAGATTGTTTATCAAAAATCTTTATCGAAGAAGAAACAGATTGTTAGTTTCTTAAGAAAATCAATTTGTCATTATAAAAATTAATTTAGCTTTTAATATCTTATATGTTCTCTATAAAATAGTTTATGAATTCTAATAAAAAAATATCTACTGCATTTCCCGATCAACTTAAAATTTAGCCCTTTAAAAATTATTTTGTAAGTAATGAATAAAAGTGTGTTGCCTTATGTGTTAGTATTTTTTGTTTTAATTAATTTCTTGTTGTGCTATATAGGTATATTAGATTTGACAGAAAAATATAGTTTGTATGTTTTTTTCATTAATTGTTTATAATGCATCCAGTGTTAAAATAAAATATAGTTTATACTAGCTATAATCTTACTGTTCGTGATTAAAAACGAATCTATGTGTAGGTATAGTATAATGAAGGAACTTCTGAAGTAAATTCGTCATATGATGATTCACGAACTTTTTTTGGATATAAAACCGAAAGAGAATGAAAAAATAATTCCAAAAAATAATGAAAATAATGGTGAGCTAAGACAAGGAAACAAGAAAAGTTCTTACAGTTATTAAAGGAATTTAATTCATTTTGAGAATTTGGTTTGCTTTTATGAAAAATGAATTGCTATGAAAATGCAAGATATCGGTAAAAAATTTTTTCTAGTAAAGAATGGTCGTAGCATGTAGTAACTTTGCACCATCAGCTTCTTTTAGGACTTGCGCAAACGTAGGAAGAGGAGGAGTGAACTTCTGTATTAATTCGTATAAATTATACAAAAAGATGTAATGGGATATATTCATAAATATAGTAATAATTACACAATGTTATGTTTTAATGCATCACGTACAGGTTATTCTAAAAAGATTATTCCAAAGGTCACACAGATTTCGTTCTCAGATACAGGACTACCCCGTTAATGTGCTTGACGTCGCGTTACAAGATTAACGACAGTTTCCTCCAATGTGGAGCTGAATATAAATTTGGGGAAGTCGAGGTAGAGAAGGGGAAGGGGAAGGTAAACTTTCGCCTCTGTTCTCTAATAAAGGGGTATAATTATTTGGAGCTAAGTAATTGCATCGATTCACCAATACAAGAAGTAACTGAGCAGATACAGACCTCGCTAGTCTGCCTTGTTTTAACTTTATGACCACTAATGTCTCTGCTGGAAAGGATTAAATAGTAGGGACCATTCGTTCTGAGATATTCGCGGGATTTTTTAATTAAATAGGCAAGGAAAGTAAAACTAGGTCGTCAAGTGTATCGTGGACAATGATCCTCTCATTTAATTGAGGGGATATCCATTACGAACGAAAGTTTTTCTGTGGCTGCCACGCGCAGCGCCAGAGACTTTCTAAAGAGATATCTATGGGACTCGATAGGCATTCTGACGAACGAACGAACCTCAACGAGATAGGCACTTCTATCATTACGTCGATTCTTGCGCCTGGCTTCATATCAGCTTCACAGCTCTTTAGCGTAGCCTCGTAAAGAGTTGACGAGAAAGACGTTCGATGTTTCCAATTACTTAAGAATACTATTCCGTGGCTCTAAGGCAAAACTATGTATGTCATATTTTCAAAAAATTCGAGTTCAGATCTTAATTGAGATGTAGAATATAGAATTGATGTTTTCAGAAATAAGAAAGGGCATTGAAAGAAATTTTTCACTTAAAAGTAAGGGTTTAAGGAGACACAAGTACATGAAACAGTACCGAAGTTGAACATTTTAAACGCCAATATCTCGAAGACAAGAACTTGTGACTTAGAATATTTTGTCTTACAGTTACAGTATTATCGTCTTATATAAATGAGAAATGAATGAAATAGTATTTATTAATACCGACACTTGGCCAAAAAATTTATTAGTGAAAGTGATTTCTACGGAAACGCCAATGAGCATTGAAAAAGATTATCTATTCAACACACATAAAGGTTGGATCTCCCACACACGGTAGGGTGTCCGGTTCCAATTCCCAAGCATATCATTACGATTCAACGCGCAGGTAAATTGGAGGAAATGTAAACAGTCTGACACGTATACGATGAATTATTCATCGAATCTACGTTTTTGCCTATCTGAAACTCGACGAGTAGATTCGCCTAAAATGGGACCACATTATCAAGGCGTATCGTTGCGACTCTGGCTAGTAGACAGCCAGGCTCCAGCGAACGTCCACTCGAATTAGCGACTTGTTTTTTGTCAATCCGCGGGAATGAATTATAGCCCATAACCGTGACGATTCCCAGAAATCAGATTCACCTTTTCAGCCTTCGATTTCGATGGTTTTTTCGGTCGAATCTTCAGTGGCTCCCGAAAAATTTCATCTCATCTCCCGATTCGTCACGACAGGCTGCAATTCACGCGCTGCTGCTAGCACACATTTGAAACCGTGGGCCTTTGACAAAAGGGTCTTCGTCGGGGCTAGGACGTCTTCTTGATTCGAGGAAGCAAACAAACGACGCTCGTTAATTTTATCTCTGGCGTAAGACGAGAAACGAAACGTGCACCTGCTCGAAGCGGTAATTGTTGAAGTTTCACGAGATACAAATTTCCGCTTTAAGAGTCAGGTAGTAATGCCTTTGTTAGAGCGACGTTCGAAATGATTTATCTTGTTCCAGGCATTTATCTTGTTCTCGAAGAAGCGCCGCTGTTCGCGAATGCACGTTGCATCGGGCGCGTGCACTTTGGAATGCAAATTCCACCGCCACTTTGCGCGCGCCGCAGAGAAAATTTTCTACGCGAGAACGTGCTCCCGCCTCTCGCCTTCTTCTCGTCGATTTATTTTTCGGCGAATTTTTCTCTTCCTTTGTTCTTCACCCATCGTCCGTCAAAATTTCGCGACGACAATGCGACGAAGGTCTCGCGGCGACAGCTGCGTCAAATTAAATTCACGTATGTCTCGATGATTTTCTTGCGAACGCGCTGGCTTCTAAAGACTGGGATTTTAAGAAGTTGGAATTGAATTCTGGGACACAGGTTGGTGTCGAAGTATTGGATTGATTCTGAAATTCTGAGACTTCAGAATTTTGAGTCAATTGAAACTCGAAGATATGAGAATTCTACTTTATTTGGAATTCTAGGTTTTACTCCTGATAATGGGAATGTCAGCTGAATTGTTACGGTGAATTCTAGGAATTTGAGATTGGTAGGGAGTGGAAATCGGTTTTTGTAGTAGTCTAAATAGAATTGCAAATAAGTGGAAATTTTATAAGAATGTATAAGAATTGCAGTTTTACCTGAATTGCAGGAATTTTGATTAAATTGCAAGTCTATGTCCATTGCAGAAATTAATTCTAATTTAGAATTTCAGTTATAGGATCGAGTCATGAGAATTTCAGCTTAAATGGAATCTTATGTTGTAGGTATTCCAAATTTGGAAAAACAGTTGGAACGCAAGATCGAGTGGAATTTTAGTACTTATGTGAATATTTTACATAAGTGGGAATGTAATACTACTACATGTAAAACACAAAAAATTTGAAATTATTAGAAATCTTGTATCAATTGGAATTATATGTTGCAATTCCCCCTCAAATATTTTACATTGTACGATTTGTAACTTAATTGGAATTCCAGAAATTCAATTGAAGTTTTAGATTCTAAACAACTCAATTAAAATAGAATTATGTCTTATAAGAATTTAAATTGAAGTTTCAAATTATAGGTATTTCAAATCGATTGAAATTCGTGATTGATTGAATTGCTGTGTCGAGTAGAATTAAAGTCCTTCAAGAACTGACCTGTGCGTTTTGAGAAATTTTAGAAATACATGATTTAGAAATTAATCTCCTGAGCTACTTGAAAAATAATCTATTTTTGAAATAACACATTATTACATGCAGTAATTCATAAGGAAAATGAACTAATGTGTTTGCAATTGAATGATTAATTTGGTATTTCAAATAATAACGTAATTTACTAATTGTTATTTAATATTTGTTCATGATGAAATTAACTGGCTTCTTAATACATTGCATCTATATTATGTTTCTATCATTACTATTTTGTGCTAATATGATTATAAAATTTTCATTCTTACATCTGTTCAAGAATTCCAAGCAAAATTCTAGATCATCGGAATTTCTCTAATTTTAAACTGCAAAGATACCAAGTAGATTATATAAATTTTAACTAAATCAGATTTGATCTGAGTTATAAAACATTTAATACAATTGATATTTTGAAGCAAATAAATTCCAATTTCTAATTTTCAGCAATAAGAATTCTAATTTTAGCAGCATTCTGAATCGTTTGACATTTTGAAATGCAGCTTCTTTTAATTGAATTTTTGAAATTGAGAAATTGTGTGCCATAGAATTTTAAATATATTTCAATTCTTGATTGTGAAAACTGAATCGATTGAAATAGCGAATCGTGAGCATTTCAGTTAATCAGAATATCAGATTAATTTGAAACCACAGAAATTTCCCAACACAGAAATTCTAAATTATACAAATTTTCATGCAATAGATTTCCCAGTCGATTCACATTCTAAAATTGTAAACTCCAGAAGAATCATAACACATTTCTTTTCAATCATGAATCATGCAAGCGTATTTCCCTGCTCACCAGCTTCTTACTTCCACAATAAACTAAAACAATTTCACGAATAGCGTTCGTGATCGCAACATATTTCCTTTGATCGCAATTCCATCGTTTCTTAAGACTCCAAATATTCCAAGGAAAATAACACGCGGAATGGTATCACGATACTTCCATTGGACTTTGAGTGTGAATACGATTAAATCCTAAAGGTTACGCATGAATTTCTTTCCCTGGGTTCCTTGACATAATGAATTTCATCAATCGATCCGAAGTCTCTAATTTGACTGCGGCGCTGTTGCAGAATTGAGCGAAGGGGGAAGTCACGAATCGTCAACTGGTTCGTATTAACGCAATCGGGTTATCGATCAGATTCTAAAAATATCTGATAGTTAAATGCGGTTCGCCGTGTTGTAACAGGTTTCGCGGACCACTTGTCCCTATTTTAATCAAGAAGTTCGTTCGATCGGGACAATCGGAGAGGAACCTCGACTAAAGACGGTCTTCAAGCTGTTCCGCCATTCGTTAAAACTGAATCCCTTGAATGCGTTTCTGGTTTAATTGTTCTCTGTGATACTGCAAATCACTGAACCAAGTACACGGATATGTGCATATAGGAAAATGTTTCAGCGGCAGAATGCTAGTAGTTAAGGTCAACGTAGATTGCGGAATAAAGTTGGTGCTGAGTGAGTGTATGTGTGTGGGTCTATGAATGGGAAAGTAAACGCGAAGATAAGATTAAAATTGGACAGCATGTATTCGAATTTGATTACATTGGAATTACATGGAATATTTGATTACATTGGATAATGCGAGTTACGAAAGTTCCTAATTAAATTGTATCCTTTAATGCAGAAGTAATATCACCTTAAATATCAGTGCTGAAGTAATTGAAACAATTAGTAGTTAGGGTTTTTACAATAGTTTTATTTGCAGTTCCTTCAATTTATAGTGTTTCATTTTTTTAGACTTTTATATACTTTCGTGGTAGTTTTGGTGGCATTGATTATATTAATTAATTTTTTCCCTTGCTCTTTGTTATGGAGCAATCGATTACATCTTAATCGTTGCCAATTGTCACGTCAATTCCAATTATAACTTAAAATGATTTTCAATAGATTGTATCCAATTGAAAATTAAATTTCAATAAGATGTTATTGAAGATGTGATCTTCTGAATGTGAGCAGATGTTGATAAGTTCTTTTTTCAAATGATAAATACAAATACATTCAATTCTTTAGTCAATTCTTTTTCACTTTTTATACATTTGAAGTTTTTTTTATTACTGCTTGTATTCTTAATTTTTTATGGGTATATTATAACGTACTATAAAAAATTTGTTTTTAGGTTTAAGGTTTATCTCATTTCTTTCTTTGCAATGAAAATATTTCTAAGTCACACGTCACGTTTTGTAAATTGATGAATAAGGGGAGTTTAATAGGGGAGTTAACGCATGACTACGACTGTTGATTTAAATTCATTATATTTTGATTTTCGTGTCTGTTTAAAATTTATTATATAATGAACAATCTGCACGATTTGTAAGAAAGAATACAAAATGGAAAGTATTCGAAGAATATTCGATACTTTCAAGCAAGCGTGGAACTCAATACTAAATCGTGCATCAGTGTGTACTGAATATAGAGGCATAAGGTGATTTCAAATATTATCTATGATAATGTTTTGCCTTTTTTTTATTTATTTTAATGTGCAAACTCAGTCTCTGAAGTAGCGTCATGCGCTTACAAAATAAATTCCTTATCAGAGGAGGCGAATTGGTGGCAAACCATTTCTGGCTCCTATTTTCCTGTTCCGTTCAGACGTAGGAAAAATGTCCCCTTTATGTCTAATACACAGAACTGGGATGATGATTCGCAAGCACATAGGGGTACCTATATGATTGCTGGAAGAAGATAAGAAAGTACTGCATACAGTAATACCTGGACACCTGAGTACATAATAGAAAAGCATTTTACAGCTAATGGAACTCTTGTAGCTCCCAGTAAAAAAGATGTTCGTTATCCCCTGCTTATAAAATATGTCAAGATGTTTTTCAAGCATCTCATATGAAGACTCAAATAATTCCACTTGAATTTTTCACGATCCTGAGAAATGTTTTCCACTTGTCTTCAATACATATCAAATGCGTGCTCCACTTTCTCGTAATCCTCGTTCCAAGGTCAGCCGAATATCTCGTCTTTCCTTGAACCAGGTCGATCAGGATGCATTCGATGACGTATCCCCGATGACATCTCCCACAGGAAGTCGATTGCTGGAAATTAAACTTGTACCCTGCAGCTGCGACTCGTCTTCTGAAACACGAGATCGTAATATCGAGTTCTGGATGGCTTTGAATGAAAGTTGACATCCGTGTCACTAACTCCTGTATCGGTTCTTCTATCCTGACCTAGGGAATTTCCAAGATTCGTTCGTTAAGGGAAACCGATTTTGAAAGCAGTTACTTCTAATTTTTAGGGATTATTTTCCAACCTGACCGCTTCTCATTCTGGGATTTTCATTAAGAGCATTATTCAATGACACTGGGTGAAATTCTCTGTACAGGTGAAATGTTCCAATGTATTCGATTTGAAATTCTTTTGTTGGGAGATATTTATGTTCAGACCATGAAAATATTTTTCGAAGTTATCATCCTGGACATATTCAGTCGAATAACTGGGAAATAAATCAAAATGGAGAATAATATGTGAATATTTTTTCATTTCTTTTTTTTTCATCAAAAGTAATGTGACGTGGAAAATGTTGCAGATGGTATAGGTCGCATGTTCTGCTCTGAATAGAAATGTTTGTCCAAAGAAATACGTATCAAATATTTTTTCATGTTTCACTTGTATTGTTTATTGTGTTTGTGAACTATCAGATTTATAACATAATCGTTAGTACAATTTATGTATATTGAAAACAATTTCTTCTTTAGTTCAGTAGATGTGTTAACTTTTCCGACGTTAGGCTAGGTTTATTTGCTCATCAGGACTCCAGTAACGGGGCGTTTGCATGCTGTAATATTTTCTCGCGACTACTGAATTTTTAATGATCACTGAACTAGGTCGATAGACTCGAACTCTTCTTATAAAACTCCGAAGGCTAAAATAACTTGATTTATCGGTTTCCATTGATAGTATAAAAATATTTGCATAGAGTAAGAAGGTTCAGAAATTCGATTTTCAACAATTTTTCTCATATGCATTTCTGCTGTGGAAGCAACAGTATGCGAGATATCGTGTAATTTATGGTTGACGTGTCTCGTGACTCTCCTACCCTTTCCCCCATCTTTCACCATTCCCCAGTCTGCCATCTGTCTGATATTGGGATTGGTAGCACTATTTTTTCCTTCGTTGCCATTAGAGTGATATCTTTATTTTTTTCCTCAGAGTTTTATGTTTTCAATTTTTTTTAAAATATAAATTAAGACCACTTTTCTCATTTTGACTGTAATCTTTAAGCAGATTATTTTTTTTGCGTATTTATGTCACTCAGCAGAGTTTTGTTGCATATTAAATCTTCTTTTAAAAAGCAACTGACAGGTTATTTTATGTTCTGTTATCAAAATTGATTTTTTCTTTTCATTTTTTTAGTGTATAAATACATGTATACTCATACTACAATATGTGGGATAAGATATGACGTAAATGTACACTTGCACTATTCAAAGGGTTAAAGATCAAAGTTTAACAATTTTTATCAGAAATCTAGCTGCAGTTTACCTTAATTTATTTTACTGAGTTTACATTTTATTTTCTTTTTGGTCTTGTACACTCTACTTTATCTTTCATCGTATAATACGAAATTTCCTGAATTTCTAAAACAGAGACTTGAAACTTCTGAAATTAATTGTTGAACGAAGCTGATGAATACTACGTTTTTACACGCTAGCTTTTTACTCATAAGATCAGTTACAAAGTTAATGAAGATGGAAATATGAAGTTCGAAACTGGAGAATAAGAATGCATAGAAGGAGGGATCGTAGTAATCGTCGTATCGTTTATTTTATCGTTAACTACATTAATCTCTCTTATACATAGCTTCTTTGTTCTCTTGTTCGTCTCTGTTAATCATTTACATACAACGGTGTAACATTTATTTATAATATCTTTTTATGTATAACCTAACAACGTTTAACGCGACATACAGCTTCACAGAAGAATCTTTTTTTCCTCATCCCTTTTTCTCCCTTTTCACACCCACTCATGCATCACACGCACACTCACACTTATATAATATATATATTATTAATATATATATATATATTTCTCTCTTTTTTTGTTCTATTTAATATTTCCTCTGGCCACGTTTTCTTTCTTATCATTCTAATTCTTTCTTTTGTCCCTTATCTCTTTCATTTTAAAGCGAAAGCGCCACTTTCGTGCAAGTGTGTTATACATACATACATACATATAATATATATATCGTATATATAATATATATAATATATAAAATTTAATGTGTGTATGTATATAATCGTGATATACGGTGTTATATCATTATATATATTATATACATACATGCACAATCTGTGATATGGTGGGTTGCCATCATTAATTAGTACGCTAAATGACAAATTAAAATCTCCATTCACGTCTCGCAAGTGTTTCTCTCCTTCTCCCCTTGCAGGGACTAAAAAGCGATGCTCGTTTCGCGACTAAAACGTGAAATCGTACGTGATTCGAAGATGACGAGCATTTTATTGAGCATTTATTTTCGTTCATACGTTTCGAAGTTGAGTCGAGCTACACGTGGAGGGGAATTTAGGAAACGTAGGATCAGAGGGTTAAATAAATTACATGGCGTGGAAAAAATGCCAAGAAAATATGGTATTGAAGTGATACCCTAGGTTGGATAGATTTTCTCTTTTTAACATTTCTTTTAATCATTCATGACATTATTGGTCATTCTAAAGTACTGTAGCTTTATCTTTTTTTGGTACTTTTTTGGATTCAAGGAAATCGTTTTTGTGGAAATCTCTTCATCTCTACGGCGCTCTCTGCACGCTTCTAAAAGCTACTTGTCGGGGTTCGACGAGCAACTAATCTCCTTACGCTGGGGCTTGAATGAATATTCTACCGTGAAAAAATATGCAATTGTTTTTCTTCGCTTGGAAAAGTCAGTTCACGTTTTCGCCGAATGATTCTGTCGGTGCGTTTCACTTCGCAGAATATTTGTAATCTTTACATTACTTGTTAGGTATTAGGATGCAGTATTTTTTAAAAAGAATCTTGACAATTAGGAGGTGTAAGTGAAAATGAAAAAAAGAAAATGCGAACAGAAAATGATAAATTGACGGCTTGTTATTTTGCCAGATCAAGTTACAAAATATTCATTTAGGAAGAAATTTGAGGAACAATTTCAGATAGTGAACTACGTATATGTGTCATTATTCTCATATTTCAAAATCAGTAACAGAAGCAATTATCGGAATAGTTTCAATTTGTAAGAGAAATTTTGCTTCTGCATGGAATATTTAATTATTTAGTTATTTCAAAGAGTAAAATTATTGCTTTCAAAATTATTTCTTGAAATGAAATAAAGTAATTGTATTCCAAAGTCGAAATAGTTATGTAATAAAATGATGTATTACATATTGAAATAATATTATAATTTTCAATATTTCCTGGTCTGGTATTCAGCATATTTCAATAATTTTGCAAAATTTGTGGAATATCAGTAAAACCGTAAATATACTAACTAGGTAAGTTTTAATAATAATAGTTTATTTACGGCCTTAGGCTCTTTGGTTTCCATTTGGTTAAATTTTCTTTTAATGTACTTTAAAAAAACTAGAGGACTGCTACATAAGTCCAATTAGATAATATAAATTTTACAATAAATTCTAAGTGGATTAGAAGAAGGTTTGTATCTGAATACAAGGATCGCAACAAAATTCAAATCTTGCACCGACTCTTAACTACTGACACATAGCAATACACATGTTCTTGTTTCCATCATAAATAGTTCTCTTCATTTAACTGGGAAATATTTTCTGCTCAAAATTTGCAATATACGTTGTATAGTATTTCTGTATAACGACTAAAATCACATTGAGGGTTTATTCCAAAATTAAAAAAAAATCGAATTTGTTTTTTTTTCATCTCTCAAAAATTTTCACAAATAATCGTTTTTGACGGCCTGACACCAGAAGGCCTATCAACACTTTGAATCCGACAATAATGAATACTATTAAATAGATTCATTTATATCACCTCTTACGTAGGTAGTGATAGTACTACCATAAACAACATTGCTTCCAAATTTTTCCAAACTAACTACCTTACTCCCAAAAACCTTTCTCTTATAATCAACATACTGGGAGATTAATTTAACTAGAAACCCTCTACTTAATGTAGGCAGCTCTTACAATGCTAACAGCATTTATAGTAAATACTATCAACACTTGGAGGGTTTCCAATTAAACTGATCACCCCGTGCTTCACATTTCCCAGCATTTAAACGACTCCAAGCTCAAAGTGTCAACTGTATAAGCATATTCGATAACAATATGCTCCAATCATGATCCCCGTGTCCTAAAGTCCAGGTGTCAGTAGCTTAGAGTTAAACGCCAGAAAAATCCGTTTCTCGCAGCAATAATTGGGGTGGGTCACAATTAGAAGGCAGGGCTGAGGCAGAGCGGATTTCCAGGCGTCAGTTTCTCGGTTCTTCATGGGAGACACGATCCTCCGTGGGAAATAAAGCAGCAGCCCGGTGTTTGTTGCGCTGGAATCCGCGTGTTGGCCCACTTAGGCCGAGTTTGCCCCCGTAGAAGCGATCAAAGGGCTGGCTTTGAAGCGTGCTCTCGGGGGTAAGCAAGCTGCGCCTGTGCTTGCGCCGCATTCATCCGCTCCTTTCAACGTTTCTCCCCATCTTCGCCCCAAAGTGTACCGAGTCTCGCGGGCTCGCGGTTTTTTCAAGGTGCAGGTTCAGCCAGAGAAGAGGAAAAAGCATATTTCCCTTTCCGCCACACAGGAATAATTCAGATGGCTCTCGGACTGAGCCGTCAAGTAACGCGCATGGGACTGCCATTTTAAACTGTTGTTGCGAAATTCTCCTGCACGCTACCTTGAGAGAGATATTCCTTCTTTGGACTTTATGATTTTGAGTGTTCGCAGAATTTTGGGATTTTTCGCGTTTGGTCGACGAACATTTTGTACATTTCTTGGCTTTGGGTTTCGTCTTGTTTCTCGTGGATAGGGGATTATGTGAGTCTTCTCGGTGTAACTGGAACGAAACACGCGAGTGAAGGCGGAAAAACGAGCGATTTTCTACAGCTGACGCTGATCGATAGGGAGTAGAGTGGCTACGGTGAACGCAACATGGAGAACAGCCTTCATCTTTCTTACATCTGCGCTCTACCTTTTATGCATCTCTTTCGAGGTTCTTTTCCATTATTTTAGTAGTCAACTGTGACTACCTTGCGCTTTTGCGTCGTTTATAGGGGTATGTAGTGTTCCCCTTACTTTTCAGTAGTACGAGTCAATGGTTGGTCTGACTGTCGTGAATTGACAATTGGAAATTGCTATTGGAACGAGAGTTTCTTGACTCCAGGATGTGGGTCGATAAATATTGAGAGGAATGTAGAGATATTGTGGATTTGGAATTTCTTTTAACATATTCTGATCGGAATTTCTCTATGAAAAATATGTTTCGGTACATATTTAATGAGTTATATGCAGGTTTTAATTTCTGAAAGTAGAGTAAGCAGAGAATAGTATTAAATTCTATATGAAAGTAATTTTTACTTCTTCTTAAACGTAAGTTTTCATTAGTTCAGAAATTTAATATTCCATAATTAATTGAATATTTGAACGTTGCTAAAGTAAACGAAAATCAAAATTTAAAGATTGCTATTATTGTAGTTACGTGTGAAAACTCTACGAAGTTTAATCTTCTAATTTATAAGTGGTTAAATATTAAAATTGTAAAATTCAATTTTTACGTGGTCACGCTTTCAGTTATCCATATTTTAAAACTTTCCATGTTCCTAATGTTTGAATATACAAATTTTTAAATAATATTTTCAAATTTTTGAATACTCAAATATTCAAGTTTTCGAATGTATCAGGTTTCAGGCATTTAAATTCTCAAATATTCAAATTTTCATATTCAAGTATTCGAATTTTTTAACTTTTCGATCAAAATAATTTTGAATTATTTACCCATTTCAATTTCTGGATGTCAATACTTGAACAAAAGCATGTATCTTTTAATAAATATTTCTGATTACAAAATTGAAATTGATATCATTTGTATACAACTTGTCTTACCAATTTAACCAGGTCGATAAAACTAATTTTTCCATTTTCTAAACATGCTTATTTTCGATGGAATGTTACATACGAAACGAACGAAAAACTTCGAAAGAAAATCTAATTATATGTAATATACATACAAACTAATAAAAACTAAGATGAGAGAGAAACAAAAATCACATGTACTTTAAGGAAGGTATGTTAATTATAATTTAAAATACTAATATAACACAATGCGATCAACTTTCTAATTAAGTTTCAAAGTAATGTGTAGAATATTTAAAACCACTCTGTTGAATATTGTTTGTCTGAGAGACTGTACTATTCCACGCGTCATTCATATTCATAAACTTTCACACTTCGCGCAATATTCTGTTGAGAAAAAACTCGTCCAAATCGCAACTTCCCTTTGTAAATTTTTCTTCTGCTTTCTTCCCGCGTTCCCGTTGTCTCTTTTCACGCGAACAGCTCGTTTCTTTCCCCTGCGCTGTCTTTTTTCCTTTATAGAGAAGCGCTATTCTCCCTTTTGGTTTCTTTGCAACCGCTCGTTCCTTCCTTTTCCCCTTTCTAATCTTTTTTTGCCGAGCGAACAGCGTTATTGTGCCTCTCTCCAGTTCTGTTCCCTCTTGCGTCTATTTTCGATGGTTAACTAGAATGGGAAAAGAAGCGTGATCAAGATTAATTTTTATTGCAGCTTTCTTATGCTTCCTTTGCCGCCGCTCATCAACCCAACCTCCTTTCACCACTTTTTCACAGGTGACGATACTATTTCGCTCCTTCGTGTTGCATTCTGGTTTCATAATTATGCAATTTTAATGTTAAAAATATAATGTTGAATTATTCGAATAGTGACGAATAAAGAGTAGTTTAGATTAGATTTATAATTCTGTTTACTCTAATTTTCGAGGTTTTATATTTAGAGTTCTTTTTGTTACGTTATGGTGATTTTATTACCACTTGGCGTCCGAGATTTTTTGTGGATTACTACTGTCGATGCATTAACCAAACCTCGATTATTTACAATTTCTGTTATTCAAATTATGGATAATCGATGTAATAACAATAAGAGTTGAATAGAACACTGATTGGCATCTAAGAAATTGTTTAACAATAACCTGTCAAACATAAGCAAAGTAGATATAAAAAGGGTGCTTGAGGTTTGAATTTTCTGGCATTTCGTATAATCGAGGTTCTAATGTATAATAAAAATATTGAACATGTGAATAACAGTTATTCTACAAGAGTTATACTTGTAGGTGATTAGATGTCTTTGCTCGTTCCAATTTGTATCGATGTTCAAACATTAGTATCTACATAGTGTAACTAGATGTTGAGATGTCAGGAATATTCTTGAGCGAGGAGTATGCAGATACGATTCCCATTTCACAGCGATAGTGCACTATACAAGAGTCAATCTGCTACGTGAAGTCATAGAATGGATCGATAATGCATTCACTCGACTAAACAGGATACATATGATATACATATGTAGGTTGTTAAATTCAATCTTTCAACGATGTGCAGATAGTAACAGAACGAAAATAACATTATGAATATGACATTTTTTATGTGGCAGGTAATGCCTCCAATTATTAACAATGATAAATAGGGTTAGTTTTTCTTGTCTTTACAATTGAGAGAACAGTTTTGTAAGAAATGTATATAGTTAATTATTCTGTGTTAAATAGAGTTTTTAAAACATGTAATAACATTTACACTATTCTAGAAGTACATAGGTGCCCATGACAAAATTATTTTACGATAGATAAAATTGCATCTATAGCATCTATATTTATGTCGTTTATTATTCTCGTTTAAAATATCAGTAAATTACTTAGGGATAATAATAAACTGAAAAGCTGTGAATTTTCTATTTACTATCATTAATCATTTTCGATAATGGAATAGCAGTAATCCTACCACATTTTATGTCATAATATTAACATCATACCAGTTAAGGGTTAAAAAGTTTTTAATAATAATTTTAGGAACACGTTTAAGAAAATGAGAAAGCTTGAAGAAGTTTGATTATGTATGAAAAATATTTAGAAAAGATAAAATTCCTGCATACATATTTAAAAGTTCCAAAATCGTGCAATATTCTTTGCTTAAATGGATTGACTCTTATACTTCACAAACCCTTGGCAATAATTGTGAGCTTATAATGAATATAACCTGCATTGCCTTCATGTTCAATATTCTTACCAGAACTGTCTAACAAAGCATCTTCAGATCTAAGTTCACATAAAATTTCAGTTATTTCTACTCATGTACCATACTAACACAAATTCTTTCCTTTTCATTTGCCCATTCCCTAACGTTTTAATCCCCGTGATGTGATATGAATCGGGATCAATACTTATTATCGTTTTTTCCCCGGGTGCTCGAACTGTTTCAGCAACGAAAAACGGGAACTGGCACGGTGCCAATTATCGCGATGGAAATTGATAAATTCTTAATCACTCGTCCGAGAGGAGCCAGCGGAATAAATTTCACGGAATTGGTTTTCACGCGTTTCACGTCATGTCGACATCGATGCTACGCGCGGGATGCTCGAATCGAAATAACCACGAGCGTCGTCCAAACGAAACGGTTCGCGCGCGCGTGCACATTCACGCGCGATCGAGTTATTTAATTAGCGAAATGACCACGCCCGATTTTTCATTCGTTTTTCCACTCCCATCGATTCCTGTCGGCCCCAGGCCGTCGGTTCCCTTTTTCCCAACCTATTAACGCTGTTAATTAGTTCTTTTTCTGCTTTCCTCAACGTATCCTCTCCAACTGCGTTCTTGTACGTTAAGCTCGTTAGGTTTATTACGAATTTCATTCGTTTGCGTCTCGCGCGTTGGTCGTAGCGTTCATAGCTTTCGCGTTCTTTTCCGTTTACTGGTCGCTCTTTCGGCGAACAATGCTTGTCGGTGGCGAAACAACTCCTTTCAACCCTCTTCTTACTTTTCGTGCTCCGAATTACGACGATGCTTAAGCGTACTTGTTTCCGCTGGTATTGTTAGGCCTGTTGAGTTGAGAGAAAATTCTACAGCAGAAGTCTATGTGTATATATGTATATACATATACACATAAAACTATATGCATATAGTTTCGTTTTGTTAATTATTCTTTTCTTGGGGTTCGCTGGTTGCCAGAAGTTGAAAGCCATGTATCTGTCTACAAGAAAATCCTAGGCTCTCGAGAAAACGAAGATTAGAAGGAATATTTTCGTTGGAAGCTTGAGTGAACAGATAGAAAAAAGCTCGAGTACTCTCTTTCTATGTCGACTAATTTCACTGTAATTTTTTGAGAATTTTTAAAACAGCGATTTCATCAGGGACGTCGCTTTGGTTGTCAACGACAACCTGAATGCATCGATCGCGATGAATTATGCAGTATCGGCTGCACACGCAGGAACAAACTGTCTAAAGACAAATATTGACCCATTTCGGTCTCCAGGTTCCATGAATGTAACGCGTTTTATGTCTAACAGAGGTTAATTAGATCCGTCTGCTGCTAGACTTATCGCTAATCAAAGAATACAGAAGAATTGAGAACATTGATCGGTAGAATGGTGCTCGAGGTATCAGTAGCTACCGATTATAAAATGAAAGAAAAATTGAAGAAAAGAAAAAAAGTAGTGGTTAGGCTGGGCTAGGTTTGAGTTAGAGAACCTATTAAATACGAGCTAGATAATTAGGTCGCTGTAAGATATTGTTCTACTTTCATTCAAACTTCAGGCCTCATTTTCTATCAAATTATTTATAAATTTTCTATGAAAGACGAGCGTGATATGCGACAAAATTAATGAGATATCATTAATTGTAATAAATTAGTCTTCAATCTTTGTTAAATATTCGTTCAGTTCGTGAGGAACTTCAGAGAATAATTGTTAGAGGCCATGTTACTCCGGTTAATTATGCTAATTACGTAGTGCAGGGAACAAGCGTCGGAGACGTGACATCGCTAATTAATTTGTCGAAAGGGAACGCGTTTTCCTCCGTGGACACATTGACGGCGACAAAAATGGGCCGAGCGCGTTTCACGTCGAGGCACTAATCCTAACATTAAGTCCTTACGACAAGACGCGTGGGTAATTAGCTAATGATATGTGAGGACGTGCTTAATCATTAATGAGAGGGGTGCGTTGCACGCTGGAAAAGCGTATACGGCCCTGCGCTTACATGTGTTAAATCTCTAATGAAGGTACGTCGATTAGGTGTCGCGTCAACGCTACGAATCACATTTCTCAACCCTTTGACTGCTATGGACACCTATAAGCATCCAAGTGACTAATGCAAGCTGCGTCTTAAACGCCTATAGGCTTCGACGTCCATAGTTAACTGAGAGAGCTGTAAGATCTTTGCACAGAGTCTGTGGAAAGTACTCGATTTGAAATGCTTGAAAGGTTAAGTGTCCTTCCAAGTTTGCGTGTTAGGTTTGAGCTGAACCTTGGCCAGGACCGAAGTAGATCGTTTTTGGATTTGAGCTAAGGATTATATTTATCTTCAGGCTCAGAATCAAAGATGATCCACTGGGACTTGGAGAATCTTCTAGGCTCGAACTGATCAATTCTTCTTGTCTGATTATTTATAAACGTAAACATAAACATAGTGTTCGGATAGGATTCAAATATGTGTCGTGGTTAGGCCTAAGGTAGACATCTATAACCTAGCGAACATGTGAGACATAGAGAATTTTTAAATCTAAAATTGTCCAACCCTTTTGTTTACTGCTTCATAACATAACAGATTTATGTACTAGGCCTGGGCTGGATTTCCATTAGATCTGAACTATACCTCGATTAATGTGGATTAAAAGCTCATAAAAAGAAAAGTCGCCAAAGAATAACAGAGTTTGCAAGGTGATAGAATTTCTGCTAAGAAATCCAATGCTTTTATCGTGGATGCAAATAATGCTCACATCAGTAATTTTCAGATTCAGAACTCAGGACCCACTGACAATGAGCCATTGGAAAGCTGTTTAGGCTGGTAGTGTTCAGTCTTCCCGTCACAGACATTTGTAACAATAATAATAATAGACCTCAATGAGGATCGAGTTAGACTTCAATTTCTGCACCTTTGGGCCTGAACCTAAAGTAACGTACTTAAGATAGAGAACCTTTGAGAAATGAAATCATTGAATCTCTCTTCAGCTTTTATAAAACCGTTCTTAATATAGACCTTGATTGAATCGGTGAATTGAAGAACAGTATAAGTCTAAAAACCACATTTTGAGATATTTGACCTGAACGTAGTTCTGTGCATCTTACATATCGCGACTCTGAAACCACAGGGTATTAAATCCACTTGTCTTCTATGTCACTTAATACACTTGGTCTCTGGGGTCTAAATATAGTTTCCAGATTACTTGGAAATGGCTAATTTCGGACTAGTACTATTCTTCAATTCAGCGATTCAATTAAGGTCGAGTCATGTCATGCTTAAAAACCAGTTTCAAATTATTCCACAGACCTAAATACCTGAATTATTTTATCACATCTTGGATAGAATCCGCATGATATTTAGCAGATTAGAGTGCACAGGCACTTTAGGCGTTAAACGCCTAATACTCTAGCAAAATTCCATCCGTGTTGCTCACGATCAGACCCGTCGAGTTTTCCGATTCGGTGAGCAGTAAGCACCTTTCCTAGTGAATGGTAGCGGAACACGCTCATCCTTGCTGTAAGAGGTAACGAAAATGGGTCAGACTTGGAATTATCTGTTTGACTGTTTGCATGTCTCGCCTTTCGACGCAAGGTTCGCTCATACGCTCTGTTTCCTGAAGAACAGCGAGCTCGCAGCGTTGATCGCGACACGTTTGAGCCTCTCGACGAAGCCTGCGACGGACGATAGATCTAGAGCCAACGATATTACATCGGTAGAAAATATGTTCGCTTTTCTCGTTTCTCTTTTTTTTTTCTTTTTTAATCAAAATACCGTGTCCTTTCTCTGTTCTCTTTTATTTAGTGTGTGCACGCGGCGTGCACACGACGATTAGACGCTCTCTCGATGCTCTAGCTACGAAAAGATCTCTATAGAATAGAGACAGAGTCGACTTTCTCTCTCACACACACGCACGCACACTCGCTCTCACTATACGTATGGTATATAGCGAGATATGATATATTTATATCGGTGATATGTATGAAATGGAAGATTCATGTTTCAGCGCTTCGTTCGTCGCGAGACGAGAGCGAAACTGTTCCAGTTCCCTTCGTTAAGCTCGCTCTGTTTCTTTGTTTCTTTCTCTCTCTCTCTCTTTTTTTTTACTTTTACGTCATCAGAAGTACCGTCGATTTAAAAGCTTTTTCTAGCCTCTCATAGTACCATTACTCAGTTTCACTGAGGTGTTTTGTCTTTTAGGCTTAGTCTTGTAAGATTGTTCACAGTTTTCCTAAAATTTGGTCCGAGTTGGAGTGGTTGAGTTAGGTTTAAGCTAAATTTAAACTAGGTTTGAGCTAGCAGAGTTAGATAACACGTGTATTTCAAGCAGTAAATAAAAATTCAATTATTTAATTTTCTAGCCTTATTTTTTAGAATAAAAATAGAGCGTGCTAAATTTTCAAATATAGTATCTCCTCGATATAAGCTCATTATAACATCTCTTCGGCTTTGTAACAAAACATAAGATCTACTTTTCAAAATTTTTGCAATAAATCTTACATTTACCACGTATATAGTATCAGTTACCAAAAAGTGGTACTTGAAACGTTCCTACTTGAAACGTTCCTACTTGAAATTTTGTCCAACCCTGCTGTTCAGCCACATTATCTGGCCTAGTTTTCCTGAGACCTGTTTTTCTCACGCGAGGAACGGTAATTCTCAAAAACTCGATTGCATCGAAGCCTCACCTAAGTTCCGAACGGTTTTTGCCATCGTTTCATCTCGTCTTGCGTGGAACGACCGCGGATCACTCTCACGGCGCTTTTCAGCGATCGATAAATCACCAAGACGGCCCTTAAACGATATGATGCGTCTATCTTAATCGATACTGTGTTCTAAATGTCACTGTGTGGACCTACGTCACGGAGCAAATTACACGGGTGCCTTAATAGCCTTACGTCTACGTCAACTTTGCCCGACGGCACACGTAATCTCGATATACAGCTGTATACTCATATATAGATCCATATTTATATTTATATAGTATGTATACGTATATTTACATCGCTTAACGATACATCCCTTAAGTGTCTGTTATTTCTTTTTTTTGTTTGTAACGTGTACACGATTAATTCACGAGGTGCCATTTTTCTTTCTCCCTTGCTGCTTTCATTTTTTTTTTTTTTGCGATCTCTGGCAGCCGTGCAACGAAACCAAGAAACCCTTTCCCTTTCTCTCATTCTTTCTATTAATCACTGTGTCGCTGTATTTTGGGGACGCACGAACTTCACTGCCTCGGAAAATTAGACAAATTGGGACCAAATTACCCGAGGAAACTTGTGCCTTCTTGTTTAGCAGAGTAAAAGGGTACAAGAGAAAGATGAGTTTTCTGCCTTGTTTTAAATAAAATTTAACACTGCACCTTCAACGACGCGCCCCCTTGAATTTTTCTCCCGCGTTTTTAGAGTTCCTCGAATTTGACCTGGACTCCTTTACTCCAATGGACTCTAAGATTGTATCATGTTTTTTGAACTCTTGCCCTTTCTCTCTCTACCTAAAAACAACAGATTACTTGCCACCGATAGTACTCGACGTATTTTTTGCTATTTTTTTTACAATTTTAAATACTTTTCTAGCAATTTATCTAATTTAAAGTTGTTCACTGACGGTATTGTCATTAGCTGTGCCCATCTCGAAAGTCCAGATCAAAAATGTCCTTACTTCGCGTCCCTGGTCCTTGCGTTAAACGCGGTGTCGATTCGCCTATCGTCGGGGGACCCCTAAATTTTATTTTCAAGCAAGAATGCTGGTACAGTAAAGATTGGAAGTTAGCTGGAGAGGGTGTTGAACGTCTGGACGTCACGAGTATCAGTGCGCCTCGAGGAGGAGGGATTTCACGTGAAGATTTTTTGAAAACCTTTTTGAAGGCTTTTCGTGTCACTCTGTCTGGCCTATTGCCTCTAGACGAAGCCATTTTTCTGAGGATTTCCCAGGGGATCAACACCTTCAGTTCAGAATAGTTTTACAGATCTTCGTCGACATAAATTTTTCAACATTCGTCGCGTCACGTCATTAGGCATTCTCGATAATCGATCACAGGCGGAAAAGGCTTTTCCTTAGGCCGTGAGCGTTGCTCTTCTCTATTCAGTAGACTGATTGTCGATCGAAAGATAATTCTCTGAAGCATGGAGCTCCCTCGTTAATTGATGGGGCTCCATTTTTATTAACTGATCGCGATTGTACTTGTTCGATGACCAATTAAACGGGGACAAGAGATTCTAATGATACGAGATGAAAAGTAAGGTACAGCGGACCTTTATCAATTAATTGGGCCTTACACTCGTTAACTGATCGCAATAAGGCGTATATGATGATCAATTAACGAGAATTAATCAATTAACGAGATGTATTTAAATTAATACATCTTTCAGAGGATTTGTGTTAAATAAACCTGAAGAGGTTTTAACTGAAGAGTTATTAAAGTTAGCTAACTCTTAAAGCTAATAACTTTAAATTTTTAAAGTTTAAGTTTAAAAGTTAGCTATATTAATTAATTGTTTTGACCTCGACTTCGTCAAAAAATCGGGATTGGACTAGTAACGTCATCAATTAGTCAAGGTTGGGAGTATTTAAATTGTTACAGGAATTTTTAACAGTGCAGCATGTAAAATGAAGTATATTCTGTATTAGCTAATTGATTAGGCCTCACCTTCTTTAGGAGAACACGATTGGACCAATAATGTGATCAATTAATCAGGGTTGGGTGTATATAAGTTGTTAAAACATTCAAAATGCTCTGCAAAAATAAATCCAAATCTATAATAGCACAGCGATAAAAATAATGAAAATTTAAACAGCTTATTTTCGCATGTCATGTTGTTAGGCACCCTCGATAATAATTGATTGTATTCGGGAAAGACTTTTCCTTAGGCCGTGAGCGTTGCTGTTCTCTTTAGCAGATTTATCATCGATTTAAAGACAATTTCCTGAAGCTCTCTCGTTAATTATTTGACCCCTACTCTGGGTAACTGATCGCAGTTGCACTCCTTCGATAACCACTTAACTGAAGTTAGATGTTTTCAAGTTTTTAGAACTTGTACAGAGATTTCGTTAAACTAGTGAATTCATGAGGTTCCCAACAGCGTGACGCGGTAAGTGTTGAAAATTTAAGCGACGTACGCTGTCGCCCTGATTTTTGCACGTCATGTCATTTGGAAGTGACGTTCAAGCGTGCCTCCTGACATTAACGAGAATTCCACTGTGATATATTGATTCTGATAAGTATGAACTTATTACAAAAATAGCTCCAAGTAGAAATAGCTAGGTCCGAAATAGATTCAACCAAATTTAAGTAAATTTAGAAACCAGCTGGTTGAGTACGTTCGATGGTTTTACTGTGTGTTATTTAATTTCGTGGATTGGCTTGAAACCACTCGTGATCCATCCCAGATCGTCGAGATTCTGAAAAGCACTTAACCTCGTGAATTTTTTTTTTTTTTTTTGCCTGATATCTCGAGTCAAAGCAACACCGACACCGGCTGGAAGATTGCAACACGTCAATAGGACAGGGAATTTATTTATAACGATGCAGAAACTCGAAAGGACAGCGTAGAGAGGCAAGTTTGTCCAATTTCGTGGGGCAAACAAGCAAAGCGTGAATTCCTCGGGAAGCTGACACGATCCGATGTCGCTGTTGCCTCGACTACTCTTCCTTTTTCGCTATTCCCAGCCAGCAAGTGGCACTTCCTGTTCGAAGATGTCCTCGAGCTACCTCGAGGACATAGAGCTGCATTTAACTCATTGAATTTTCAGCGACGTTCCCGTGATTGTTGAGGATACTAGGCTTTGTGTCTTGAGTAAAAATATCGATTGGTTCTTAAATTTTGAGAGTTGAGAATCATAGTGGCGTGTAGTGAAAATTTTGAGGGTTTGAGTTGATGACGTTTTTTGTTCAACGACGTTTAACAGCGTTTAGTTTTATGATTATTGGTTAAAAGTTTTTAGAGATGTTTTCATAATTTCAATGGATGTATTATATTTTTTATAATGATAGATGCAAAATACCATTGTGTGGAAACTGATAGATTGCCCTACACCACTATGATTTTCAGATTACTATTTTTTTAGGGGTAGTTAGACAATCGATAACAATTTTCAGTATTTTCGTATTTTCTCAATAAGTGTTATTGCATATAAAGACTTAGGTCGAATAGCTGATATTTAAGCTTATCAATCTGAATTCACAAATATACTGATATTAATGTTGATATTACGTATATTAATGTGTGAAGCACTAATGAGAAAATTCGAGGTAATGAAATTATTTTTAATACCGACAGTTTGTGGAATTGGTTATTTGTAAACCACTTTTAAAAGTTAAGACTCCAATAAATTGGAAATTTTGAAATCTAGAGAAGATTTGTGTTTTTGATTACTAGTATAGAAAAGTACAGTGACACTTTCGACGTTATATGTATTGAAGAAGAAATTTAATAGAAAAACTAGTGCTAGACCTTCGCAAGTAAAAAGTTTTATTTTTATACTACGTATTTTTGGTAGAAAGTTTTCAATATTATATTAAATATTTCTCAATTCGACACACGAGACTCTTAATATTGTTTGAAGTGAGTAACAACTATGCAAGGTAGAAGATTTCTTATACACTAATTTTGTTAAATAGATTTGTTCTAAATAGTGGCTTTCTGTTTTAGTCGATCCTTAAATTAATTTCGAATTTTTGTATCTTAAACGGTGCTCTGGCATTTCTGGTAGTTTATAATAGTTTGAGCTTTAAGTTTCAGAAATACCTAGCAACTTGGAAACGAATAGAGAAGATTTTTAAACGTTCCCATCTTAGAAAGTTTGAAAGTGTTGGAAGTAATTTACAAACGTTTGAAGATATTTGACTATATCTAAAGGAATGTTTGAAAAATTGAAAAGTGTTGAAAATGATTCTAAAACGTTTGAAGATGCATATTTAATTGTGTCTGAAGAATTGTGAAATTATGTTCAAGAAAATTTGAAGATATTTGAAAAAGTTTGGAGAAGTTTGAGTGTCTTTTCCAGTGTACTTATAGTAACTGTAGCTTCCTATTACTACAAATCAAGTGTGATGCGAGACCATCACCCTTTTAATCCAATCAAAAGATTCTTCCCTCAACAGAATCGACTTACAAATCCTCCTCATTTCAAACTCCGCCAAATGCCTATCCACAAACTCGTATCAAACTGCTCAACCATCCCCCGCCAGTACTTTCAGTCTCGATCACTATCGTTTCGTGGATTTCGTCACGTATTCCAGGACGGATCACAAAGTTGTTGATTGAAGGGTGTCCTGAAAGCCGAATAGACCTTCTGGACGCGATCCAAGCCACGATCATTCGAGTCACTCTCTATGTAAAACGGAGCACTTGTTGCGTTTTACTAATGAAACTTTTGTCATGAGCCATCGATCGCACGAACAGGTGGTTAATACCAGTGTCAACCGTTTACGGGAACTACTCTGGCCCAAACACGTTTTTCTCTTGTCCACCGTATCGATCGTCTCGCCCAGCGGCCGTGTTATTTATGTAAATCGGATCCCCGCATATTATCGTTCAAACCAGGCCAACGAGCGGTTACGAGCCGCCCTACGTCCATTTTTATTCAACTTCCCCGACAGCCTCTACTTGAGCTGGTCGTGTTGGCCACAGAGCTCGCAAATTCGAACATTTTAAACCTAGAACGACTCTGGTGGATGTCGCGAGACTATTTTATCCCCTGGGACTCCGCAAAACGCTACACCGAGTTTCGCTGAAAACCGACAGTTCTCCTCTCGAGGACGTGTACCAGGTGGTATTGAGACAGTCGCGCGAAGACTCATCTTTGACTACTGTCAAAGTTTGGCTATTCATTGACGTCTACAGGCGTTTCGGTGATCAATGCAGACTGCGCGGTGAACGCCCATAGACATGCTTAGATTATCGATAGAATTTCATTCGCATAGCTTGTGGAAAGTACTTCAATCGCTGCACTGAAAGGTGTTGAAGGGTCTTAAGCTGTCCCCGTTTTTGTAACCACGGCGTTCGTCAAACTCTTGACCCTCCCCGTCTGGAATCCTCCGATCAATCTGTTTCGTCCTAACGATGAACAGGGCTCTGTTGTTACCGTATCACTGGAGAAGAGGGCGAAAAGAGACTTCTTTGGGTCCAAAGAAACATTCAACACCCTTCACACCCTCTTCTCGTTTAATCCCTCGTTAAATCGCTGTATGAGCAGTGCTCTGTCCCAGGAATCCTGCGGCCCCTTTTTCAGTGGGAGGAGAAAAACAGCGTTTGGTGGGTTTTTTGGGATCCATCGATCTAACCAGCGATCAACGGGACACGTCGACCATCGACTGGACCGAAGCCCTGCGCGGCTGTTCGAACAACGGATTGTCAGCTTTGGGAAGGGTTGATCGATTCGGGTCCGTTTCCTTTTCGGCGTGGTTTAAATGACTCTCGACAGGACCAGGATCGACGACAGGATCGTGACGAGCAGGGAATCGCGCAGTTCGTCCGTTCCCGCAGACACGCTCGACGCTATCGCGCTGTTGCAGACCTCTGGCGCTGGATCTGAAACAAAAGAGAACACAGAGTTTAATGGGGAGATGGAATTCTAGGGACTTCGAGAGTTGGGGAAATTTTCGGGAAGTTTGGCAGGGTTTTAGGGTGAGATCTTAGGGGTGGGAAGTGAGGGGGTTTCAGGAACTAAGAATTGAGTATTGTTACCTTCAAATTACGAAAACATGTTTACAGTCTCAATGAATCAGACTTCGATCAGTGGGGACTTAAGTTATAAAAGACTGTTACTTTAAGTCGCTAAGTTGTATATCCAGTTCTAATAAGTTTGTAATTAAGTTCGTACTAATATTGTAAATGTTAATAAGTGCTTGTTGTAAGAGTTAAATCAAGGTTCTTAGACGATTCAAATTTTTTAAAAAATCAGTGTTTCTCTCTGCGAGAGTAACATTATTGGAAAATGTGAAGAATTTGGGAAATTAAGGTAAATGGAAAAACTGAGTAAATTGAGGAATGATAAGGGAAGTAGGGATATAGGAAGAAGAAGAGGAAATTAGAAACAGAAGATTCGTAGGAAGAGTAAAGGTTTTGAGGGGGCTAGAAAATTAAGAAAAATGCAAAAATTAGATAAATACCAGAATTTAGAAAATTGGAGAATATAATCAAATTAGATGCATTAAGGAAAATTGAAGGACAGCGAAAGTGGAGGAAAGACAATGATATTAAGGAAGTGAATAATCGAAATTAATAGGGTATTGGAGAATTATAGAAATGATAAAAATGGGGAAAGTAAAAATTTAGGGAATTCAGAATAGACTAGAATTTCAGAGATTTTGCACTTTTAAAGTGTGCAACATGAATGTTAAGGAAAATGAATAACCAAAATGTACATAAATATAAAGAACTAGGGAAATTAAGGAACTATGAAAATAGGGATATTAGGGTAAAGTAGAAAAGTATTGAAATTAAGAAAGTAGGGAAATGTGGCAAATTTAAGGAAATAAAATAATTATTGACATTAAGAAACACTTAAGCATTCTAGGCAAATAGAAATATACAAGAAAATTGGAAAATACAATAATAAATATATCCAGGAAAATTAGAAAAATGGAAAAAAACCTGGAATGAGGAAATTAAAGAAGTGCAATAAGGTAGGAGCTATTTGGGTAAATTATAGCAACTAGAGAAATGGGAGACGAAGAAATTACAGAAAATAGTGAAATAAAGGAGATAAAGACATGCTAGAATAATTAAAAAACGAGAATTATCAGCCGAACAGAAGAAAAGTAATGCAATCATGAAAACGAGAAAAATTAGATGAACCGAAGAAATGAGAGAAATTAAGAAGATTCTGAGAAATAACAGAAGTTCTGAAATACTGAACTTTTGAAAAGTTAATCGCACAGCAAACTCAGGTAGAATTCAAAGTTTGAAAAGGATTTTGTAAATACGCACATAAGAAAAATTGTACAAATCTGGTAGACTTTGTAATTCCAAAGAAGTAAAACTGATATTCTTACTAAAGGAATACATAAAACTGATAGCGCCAACTATGAAAGTCGCGACACGTATGAAAATCAGGTCGACTTATAAAATATTTCCTTCTCAATTTTTTTTTTATATATAGAAATGATATAAAAGTAGAACACTCCTTCAATATACCGACTCGTCCCACCGAGATTCTTTTTTAACCGCTACTCATTAACGCGATCCATGAAACCAGTCAGTTCAGACAGAATCTGTTTCACATTTAATTTGGAGCGACATAAATATTCGAGCACGTTGGATCGCCGCGAAAAGATGCCCGTCCATCGAATCTCTGATTTCGAATTCCCTTTGACACAGCACTAATCTCTGACGAGATCGAACGAGCAGAAGAAAAATGAGAAGAGTGAAAGAGAATAAGTTTCTCGGCTCTTTGTAATCTCTGGCTGTGACGCGAGAAGAATTCGCGTGAAATTGCGTCGCGTAGAGGAAAAGAAGAGAAAAGTGGAGAGGGAAATGCTGCGCTCGCTCGGCAGGATAACGAGTTTCCGGTTTTCCAGGCTTCGTAATTTCCACGGGCCGAGCTGGTGGGTAATCGAGCATCCTTCCGGTTGCGATGCTTGTTCCTGAATTCTTGTGAATAAATATTTGTGAGTTTCAAACAGACAGGGGTGTTGGGGGTGGGAGTGGGGGGTTAATTCGATGGTCTATGACCACTACGAGAGTGGTTTATTCTAGATTGACAGGTCGCCAGTTCAGTCTTGCAAATGAGGGGTTTGTTAAAAAGTATCTAAAAAAATTAAGGTTATATTTGAAAAGGAAAATTTAGGAAAGTATGGCGATAGTAGAAGAAATATACAGGGTCTTTCATAGCATGTGGAACACACTTCGAGAGTTGATTGTATGCCTAAAAACAATGAAAAAAGTCGTATAAACACATGCTCTATCTCTTTTCGTTTATGAGACATAATTGATTTTATTCCTTTTCTACTCATAGACTGCAATAGTTCATAAGCAAGATTTTTAATTGGACCTTTTTCTCTTGATGGGAAACTAACAAGCACGAAGTACGTTGATTTTTTGAGCACGCGTTTATACGAAATATTAGAGGAAGTTCATAAGTACTAGGAAGAGGAAGTATTATATTTCTGATAGATTAATATGATTAATATGACTTCTATCATGGCAAGATTTGGTCGACGTTGACATACACTGAAGGTACGCAGCTTTATTTGTTTATGTCTCGAAAATTATCGAAAAAGCCACATATTTTGTATATATCATTAAGTACTTGTACATTATCATTTTGCAAAGATATATTATAATTGAAGTTGACCACTGGAGTCATTTCCCTCATAGGTCTGCACTCATAAAAAAGTCATGTGACTTCCGAATTCTAAGCTATGTGATTTAAAGAGAGGTAATTAAATGGGAAAGACTGATTGCTCGTCGCTCACGCGATCTTGATTCACGCCGAAGTCCCTTGAACACGATCTACCTTATTTTCCTCGTGTTCCAGGAAGCGTTATTAAAAGAAAGAGGGTGGTTGGTAGTTTAAACTCGATTGAAGGGGAATTAAGTGGCCTGTTAATTGAAGCGGCGAAGAAATTGGCTGCGCAGCTATTTCAGAGTTGAAAGGTGGAAGATGAACCACATGATAATTTTAGCTTCTCAGATTTGTTTTCGATTTTCAAGATGAAGGCGAATCGTCAATTAGGGAGATCAGCAATAGTTGACGAGTGATGAGAAGGTTAGAGAGACGAGGGAAATGTAAGGAAAATGGAAGCAATTGAAGTGTTGGAGATTGGGAAAGTAGGAAGACTATACAGAGACTAGGAAAAATGGAAGATTAGAGAACCTAGGAAATGTTGAGAAATTGTAGAATAAGTGGAAATTAAGATTCGGCGTAAAAGGAAAAATTGAAGGGGAGAATAGGACTATTAATAAAAATCTAGAAGTGCCAAATTAAAATAGTATAGTACAGGATGTTGGTAATAAAATAATTACGTATGAAATAAAAACGGTATGAAATAAAAAAGGACAAGCGTATTGGAATTATGAAAAGTGATAGAAATGAAAAATTATAAAAGAAGAAATAATGATATTGTAGAATAAAAGAAGCTTAGGAAAAATATTTATATTAAAACAACAAAATTGTAAGAAATTTTGGAAACATAGTGAAGTAGAAAAAACAAAAAACTATATATAATAAGATAATTATCACATTTAAAGCACTAAAGAATTAAAAAAATTATTAAATAATGAATTCAGTAAATGCGGGAAAATTCAAGGAAAGGCAAGAATTAAGAATATGTACGAAAATAGAAAATTTGGGAAAATGTAGTGTGTTTTAAATGTGCACTGAAAAATGAAAATAAGGAAACGGAGAATTAGGAAAAGTGTATAGGAAGGATACAATGTAGCACAAATAGAAAAACTGGGATAAGTATGAAAAATATTAATATTTCCGGAACGTGAGAAAATTACTTAATATAGAAAAGTTGACGCGAGTGTGGGAAACAGGAATATTAGGAAAATATGCGCCGAGTTCCTCGAACACAATCTCCGTTATTTCTGCACGTTTCAGGAAACATTATTGGAAGAAACACGACAGCTAACAATTTAAAATCGATTACAGGAAAATGAAGTGTACACTTAATGAAGGGTAAAAAGAAGTTAACTACTGTTTCAGAGTTTAACAATAGAAAATGAACTGCGAATTTATTGTTAGATTATTTTTCAGGAGTCAAATCTGGGCGAATTTGATAAATTGAAAACATTAGAAAAGTAGGTGAAATAGGAGTTTGGTGGAATAGGAAATATGGAAAACATAAAGAAATTATGTGAAAAAAGAAAATACATAAATTAGGAAAATTTAAGAGAGGAATTAAGAGAGTTTGCAAAAGAAGAAAAATCATAGAAACTATTGAAATTACTGAAACTTGAAGAAGTGATGGATCATATTGAAATCAGGTAAAATATGAAAACTAAAAGATCAGGAAAATTGGAAAGAAGAATTAAAAAAATCAGTAAGATAAAAAATGTCATAGAGAAATTAGAAGAAATGCGAATATATGATAAATAAATTAGAGAAATTGTGCAGTGCTGAAATTCGGGGAATATTATAAAATTAGTAAAACATCGAGAAGTGAGACAAAATATGAAAATAAAAGAATTCGGAAAAAGAGCGATATAAAAAAAAAAAAATAGAAGAACTAGACAGGATGTAAAAGTAGAATGACTAGTAAAATGGTGGAAAACATTAAAATGAAGAAGATATAGAAAAATGGTTAAATTATAAAAGTAAAAGAAAACTATGAAAATGGAAGAAAAAGGTACGACCGCCCTCAAATGCAATCTGGGTCATTTCCCACGTATTCAATGTAACGTTTTCAAAAAAGAGAGACGACGGACGCCAATCTGAACTCTATTACAGGGAGTCGAAGCGTGCTATTAATCAAATCGTGAAAAAAGTTGACTGGCCAGCTATTCCAGAGTCTAACAATAGAACTTGAACCACGAGCTAATCCCAGCTTCTCAGATTGTTCTTCGATTTTTGAATTAGGGAAACCACTGCATAGAGAAAAGTCGGTGATCGATGGAGGTCCACAGTAGACTCTCTCGTTTTGCGGTCGGGCGACTTCTATGCTACCCACGAATGAATTTGTAAGAAAGACCACTGCACTCGGTTTTCCGATATTAATCTGGGGATCGCGAGCGATTGGGTCCTCCTGCGGTTAGACTATTTCCCATGGACCCACAGAACTTTCGAAAAGCTTTGACATGGATCAACTGACACAGTTTCCGCGTGAAAATTACATTTACAGACGTCTCGACCCCCTTTTTCCCTTCTGCTGTTCCCGAGGATCGTTGTTTCAGCCACTTTTCAAACATTTATACCCAATCCAGGTTTAACTGTGCTGTGGCAGGCGACGTGCCGCAGCCAGGAAATTTTACGTTTTCGATTAATAATTGGAAGGACGAGGCGATCAAACAACCAGGTTCAATCCTACGCAAACGGCGAGCAAACAGAAGCTGGGAATTATGCGAGGGAAACGGGTTCACGCGTGCTGCAACGCGTCACGCGATCAACCGCTGTTGTTGGGATAATGAAACGGGGAAAGCTGGCGTGGAAAATCTCGCGGCTATCGATCGGAAGGGCCTGAATTATGTATCGTAACACAGGCTCGAAATTGCAACAGATAATTTCAGAGCTGCTGCGTGAATGCATTACGCGGGCGAAGTGCTATGTTTGACGACTTCTTTTTGGGGGAGTCAGATGTCTTTGAGGAATGAATTAGAGATATTAAGTTTTGCTGGTTTTTACTGTGTGTGGTATCTAGTAATAAAGAAACTTAGCAATAGAATTCCAGAGGTTATTACGTATAATGATTGGATGTGTCAAGAATGTATAGAGAATGCAAGATGATTCATATATATCTTTGTTTTGGATGAAGTTAGAAAAAATCTTAGAGATGAGTGGTTGCCAAAGAGTTATAAGATGGTTAAATCGGTTTGCCCTAGATGGGGGTGTAGCGGTTATACGAAGGTCATTGACGTTTCTTTAAATGGATATCTACATTTTTTTTTAATACGTATCAATTCTCCTTCCTATTCTACATAAAAAGGTACTAGGAATATAGCTGGCAAAATAACAGTTAATAAAATACTTTGGAAAATTATGTTTACTAATGCATATGTTCAAACTGTTTTCCATTACATTCTCAAGATTTTGTACAACGTTTTTCAACTGTTTTCATTACTGAATTAAGTTCTTGCTTTACAATTTATTTCGATTTGTTCTTTTAGATCTTTTACAGTAGTAAAAGAGTGTGAGTATACTTTATCTTTCAAGTGTCCCCACAGAAAAAATATTGTCATCAATATGACCTACACATACTACCGTTAATGAGAAGAAAACTAGAGGAATATTGGCAATTGTGAGTTTATATATTTTTGATGAGACTATATGTAATTTTTGAAGTTTTAAATATTGAAAAATTTATAAACTCAAATATTGGAAAATCCGAATTTTTGTATTTTTTAAAATCTGAGAATTAGAAAGTTTATAGATTTGAATATTTAAACATTTGGATACTCAAGAATTTGAAGTATTTATATTTAAGTATTTAAATTTTTAGAGTTTTAAAGATTGGAAGTTTTTAATCTTTGATTATATTAGTAAACTAATCAGTTAAAAAATAAACTAATCACTAACATAAATTAAACATTTCATAAATGAAAGAAATAAGTAGATTACGCATTAAAACAACAAAGTTAGGTATCACTATAGTTTCAGATTGGTACAATTTCAACTGTTAATGCTTATTTAAGCTGATTTATAGGATCTGCCAATGTAATCCCTTGATGAGGGTAACATTAACGCTTAATTAACATACGCTCAAAAAGACTAAAACATAATTTTATGGATTATTATATTCATAGTAAAATGTTAAGAGATGTAATGTTGTAATAAGATATTTGAAGCAAATATAAATGCTTTAATTTTTATATTATAACAAAAGCTTATCAAAGTTGACTTAGTTTACGATATGTTTTTTTAGTTGTATGCAGCATTAGCTCAGAATAGACAAAGTTTATAAGAATTTTAATGTGTTTAAGAAGCGCAAAGCAAAGAAAATGAAACAAGTAGTAAATGAAAAATTGATATCAACTAAAAGGGAAAATTGAGATATTGTAATATAAAAGGTGAAATTGGAGATAGACTGGAAAGGAGAAAATATATTCATATTCCTTTTGCGTTTTAACGAAGGCTCGTTTTCCATTATTAAATTTTACTATACACAGACGAAAAGAGACATAACAGTGCATAAGGAATTTTAGAAACAACTGTAGTGAAATGTAGCAGGAGTGTCGCGCGTACCTGGAACTCCCTTCAGCCTTGGTAGAAATTCATTCCAGAAGGCGCAGGACGTGGTACGAGGACCTTTCCCCAGACCAGTCTTCTCTGCGTCGAAAATGAAGTACTGGGGCTCATCTCTCGTATAAGGAGGCCAAACAGACTCTTCAGCTCTCGGTTTTCTGGAAATATAAAATAATAAAAATGGTTATTAACTTAAAAGTTTATTACACAATCGACAATAGCGAGGAAAACATCATCGTTTTCTACGTATACACCTCTGTCCAAAGATATTAAGATGCCTAATGCCTTCAATGAACTTTCCCTTTGCGATATAAATTATTAATATTGTTACTTTATTTCACAAATTTTATTATGAATACACTATTAATGTATTTTACCTGCACGAATATGAGTAATTTAATTATTTAAACCTTCGATATTATTAAAAATTTATAGGATGCTTCTGATATATTTCGTTCTGAAATCCTTAATCAGTTCTTAAAAATTCGAAGAGATTCTAAGAAGACAATAGTAAACTATTGCATATTTTTAATCGTTCAAAATAATTAATTAGTATACATGTTTTACTTGCCATGTTGGTACTGTTGTAATAATTTATTTTAAGAACTACAACATCATATGACTGTGAATGGGAGGTGCATTCTCAATTCTAATAACATTCTACTATTTCTATCGTTGTTTAATTTTTAGTCCCTGCACAGACTAATTTATTAACATTGGAAACGACTAATTCAATCACTTTGACAATGTAATATTATTTCTCGTTATCTCAGTGAGTAGTTACGAAATGATAATTTAGTTATCATAATGTTTGCTGTGCCTTTGACAATAATATTCGGATTATTGTGTGAATGTTATATTCAACCATTTTGAATGTTCCAAATTAGAAACTGCTACACGTATATTTCATCAGTGACATTAGCTAACATTTTTCATCTTTTAAATAGTTATTTAAGTAGTTAATATCTACTAATTCTGACTGAATTTAAAATTAAATTAAATATACGTATTTATACTGTCTGGAGATATGTACAGGGTGTAACAATATTAATGGCCATGGCTTTTAGGAACAAATTTACACCTCTGGATCGATGGATATTTGCAAAAAACTCGTCCACAAAAGTGTTTATAACATTGAAAATTAATGTTAATTTTTTTATTACGTAAACATATTCTGTTTGTTGAGCAAAGAAAATATTTATTTGAAAGGAACCATATGTCACAAACGAACAGTTTAGTAAAAAAAATTGTTAAAAATTTGGCATCACTTTGACTGTGTAAAGTGCCACATTAAAATGGTTCTAACTTTTCGGAGCAGTTCACATGATTTTCCAGCAGTTTCGAACTCGAAGTTGACAGTAACCAGTTACGAATTTTGCGTATCTTTCTGAAAACATTTTTAACATTTGCAGGACGTTCGATAAAAAGATTTTTCAGATCCTCATCTTTCTATGCTAATATTTACGGAGAAATGCTTATTTAACTTTTTCATTTCTGAATAATTAACTGAGGTATATATCGTAATATTCTGAAACACACCATTCTTTTCAATTTTACATTAAATATATTTATTAGAAAATAATCAGGTGCCCACATTTTTATTTTTGGATCTCAGTTATGTGTGGGTTAGGTTTAGGAAAGGGGAGGATAATGAAGAAAGTAAACATAACTTTAATTGCACATCTGCGTTTACTAAGGTTTAGATGTTGGGACGAGCCTTGCCAAGGATGCCAGGCGAGTAGAACTTTGTGACGTCATTACAATAGAAGCAGGAGTGGGAGAGCCTGGGCGCTTAATATGTTTGGGTGGCGTCGTTCTCCCACTTCTACTTCTGTTATAGTGACGTCAGAAAGTTCTACTTGCCTGCCATCCCTGGGCCTTATAGAATTCAGGTCAGGTCAGAATTGTTTTAACAACGACAGTGAAAGCATGTATAAGTGATCGTTGATTTCCTTCACGTCTTATTTGAAGGTTTTATTCTTTAATTTATTAGAGTGCAGCAGTGGTATTTGTTATTAGTGTTTCAGTGGTTAATCATTAGTGTTTCACTATCAGTGTTATTTAAAGTATTTTTATTATTAGTGAATCTGTAACAATAAAGACTAAATTTGTGCTTAATGGATCCTGTTCAGAAAAATAAGATAAAACATGGATAAAAGATTTAAACATCGAATTGGTAAGTAAATATATTATCATATTTAATTACCATTATCTTTTAATGTTCACCGATTCAGAGCTGTAGAAACCCTGAAAGCCGTGACCATTAATATTTTTACATGTACATTAATTTTTTTAAGTGTACCTACAAGTGTCTCTTAAAAGGTTGAATTTTCTTTTTGTTTTGTAATACATATTGCAAATTGGAAGCATGCATACAGTGTATGTAAATAAAAGTGCATAAAAAGTGAAACACAATTGCGGGACATTATCATATCTAATCTCGCGCGCCTTGCAAAGGAATAAGAGGAACACGAAATTAATAGGGTATAAAGGAACAAAGCTGAAGCTATAAATATAAAACATAATTATTCTTGAGTCAAGAGATAATAGGAAAGCGTTCATTACGAATCGTGTTTTCCGAAATAGAGACTAGTTTTAAGTGCGACAAATTGCAGAAACAGATATTACACATCGGTCAGAAAATTGTCACAAGTCCAAAGTATTTAATTTTCATTTCACACTTTTGTTTTATAGAAATTTTCCATTTACTCTTCTTAATATAGTGCTAATTTTCCAAAATTCAATCCAAGTTAAGTAGTCTTTTTTTAGTTAGATGTAGTTTTTCACGAAAATATAAACAAAATGGTTTTTTCAAAATGGGTACTGTCAACCCAGTATAAGTTCAAACTTATGATCTGTACATACAGTCATTTCCAATGGAAAATTTTATTCGTACCACTAATTCAAAGAACACAATCGAGCTGCTCATTTGCCAAATTGATTAACTCGATTAAATAAAAATATTTATCTGTATTTTAATGAAGCACTTTTAACTAAATGCTTTGACACAAAAGAATTCAGAAAAATTCAGAAGGTGGAGTTAATCACTTTAACCAGTGAATCAATTATGGATCAATTATGTCTAATGTATACTTACTGCATATAAGAAATTACATTATCTACCAAATGCTGTCGTAGAAAATTGCACACCTGTACATATCTACATTAAAGAAAACTATTCTTAAGAATTTTGTTCCGCTTAGAATTTTCCTCGCAGGTGTTCTGTATCCAATTTTAAACCAAAATTTATATCCACACTTGCGTGTAATCTCTCAGGCATTAGCGATCAGTGTCGAAAGAAAAATCGTTCGTCCAATAATAATTAAACTGCAGAGAGGCGTCGCGGAGCGATGCTAGTTAACGTTAATAGTCTCGTTTAAAATTAACAACAACGTGTCCCAGCTGATAAATTGAGCCAGCTATCCCGTGTCGCTGCGGTTTATTATTTATCGGTAGAGTACACCTATCGTTTGCGACTCGTGGCCGAGTACCGATCAAATATTTGCGGGGCAATCTTCCATTAATCGATTAGTCATCGAGAGCCTCCCTTTTTGTCGGTTTTAGCCTCGTAAAGAGGTTGTCGCGAAATTACCTAGATGAACATCAAACCGCGTTTCTACGAAGAGCGAAATTTGCTATGATCAATCCTGGATGACAAATGCTTTCAGAAAGTTAACAACCCTATAATCAGACGAAGGGAGTTGAAAGAAGAGAGAGGTAGCAATACAGTTTCAACGATATAATCGTCGCATGGAAAAGAATTGTGGCTATGATGATAGAAGATGTCTCCTTGACACGTGATATATCGAGCTTTCTGTATCGGCTTCGATAAATAATTTCCTCGCCCTCTGTTAACCCAGATTGAACAGTCTCGTATCGTAGGTTAAGTCGTTAATATTGAATCGTTGTCGCCGAATACGACGAATCTTTGTCAGGAATTATTTCGTTGGTTGTCTTTTCGTTTCGCTCGCTACGTCAGCAGGTCCACTGATAAAATTCTGGAAATATTCGTCAGCCTCACGCACGCATCTCGCTTTTTAATTTGGACTGAATGTCGCTATGATGAAAGAGCGCTTAATCTGGTAACTCTGCACGTGGTTGGACAGGAAGTATAGCGTGCTCGTAAAATTAATCAAGTGGTAAAATGAACAAGGTATTAGACGAGTGAAGTGAGATTAACATTGGAAGATGAGGGTTTCTGATTTCAACTTTTTGCAGGGTTACGATTCGTTGTATTAGATGCTTATAGTAGGGGACACTTTTATTTGATGCTTCAATTCTGCAATTGAACCCAATGCTGGGTAAATACAGTTCATGAAGTTGTAGTATAATGTAGCAAACAAAACTAATTTGGAAATACAATAGATGCATTATTGGAAAACAAATTTAACAGAACAGGAGAAAGTTTATGGAGTTCTGAAAGGCTGTTATACTTGAAAATTCATTATACAGATTGAGCAGAAAATTGTGGTTCAAAATAGAGGAGGGTTATTACTTATGCAAAAGTAAGTTGGAAATGTAGAATGACAATTTTCGATGCAACATTTTGTTTTTGAGGAAATTGGCTGTGAAGTTCTGTTAACGTAGGATGCTTTTTAAACAACTATGTTAGTCAAATGAGAGTTCGTTAACAAACGATAAATATGAAAGTGGTATGTTAATATATGTTAATTATAGTAATTTTTAACAATATTTATATTTATCAAAAAAGTTAAATGCTTTTTAGATTGTAATACAAAAATAGGATATTTAATCGATTAGAAATATTTTCGAAATCAGTAGAAGTAAATAATTAATTGTGCGAAGATCCTAAAATTCATCATGGAGAATTTATTTAATTCGCGTTTCCATGCAAGTCAAATTTGTTGCTCAGACATCCTCCATAAAGTTATAACATCAGCCAGTCTCTATCGTCGTGTAGAAATGCTGGGAATTCCTATTCATGTATAGTTCAAATGAGGACGGATGTGAATACGAAATGCAGTTTTAAGAAATTGCGACAGGGACGTGATTTTAGATAATCAAGGGAAATTGACGGTTGTCATGTAGAGTATTAAATCTTTTGAAACATTTCGCGGTAAGAACACAATAGCTTTGATGGTCTTTGTAATTGTAACGTGAAAGGGTGGGGCCAAGAAAGTTCGTGGACTGTTTTATATCCTTGACCTAATGTAGTTAAAAAGAGTTTATTTTAATAGGAATGAATTTGGGTTAATAGGACTCAGTCTAGACCTAATGATATTTGTATTTAAGATTAATTTAAATGTAATCTAAGCATAGTGTTTAACTTACAATTAGTCGAAATGTAAAATCCAAATGCAATTTAAAAGTAATGAATGTAAGCAAACATAGTTCATGTCTATTAGACTCTCCGACTTTCAGTAAAATTTAATAAAGGTAACTTAGAATAGATCCACTATCCTAGTCTACAGTTAAATATAATTTTATTTTAGCTCAGTTTCAATTTGAACTTAAACTAAACGTCAAATCTAATGAATTATATTAGATTTAATTGGGTTTATAATAATTAATTCACAAAGTTAAATAAAAGATAGGTACAGAGACAGATTATAATCTAGAATAGAATTTTAGCTTACAGTAACTTAGAATGAATCTGATTAAAGTATGAGTACATTTCATTTATTATAATTGTGCTGGAATCTAATATGTAGAGGAAAAGGGGGTAATGACGGTCACTTAAGCAATAATTACTAGAAAACAAAAATATAAAATAATATATTCATTGAAAGTCACTTTTCATAAATGTGAGTGACTAAGCTCTTAATTTGATAGAAAAGTAATCAGTTTTATAATTATTTATTTGGTAAAATTAACAATTAACAAAAATGTGGATTTGACCGCGGTTGTCCACACTAGTAAGTAATAGCGGTCGCTCATAATCTAAAGTGTTGTACACTTTTTACACTTCTTTCACGTATAACTTTTAGGTGAATCTCAACCACAGCATACAAAATGAGCCCATAGGCCACACGAGATGCATCTGTACCAGATTTTCGTTGACGTGGTCAAAGGGATGAAACATGTATTGTTGGTTTCATGTAGATTAACATTTTTGTCGTCATCCTAGGTACAGGATTTTTTAATCTTTTTCTTCCCTATTTTAATTCTTTTATTAATTTTGCCTTTATTTTACGTTTCCTTGCTTTTATTACAAGTGAATCCTTGCTTGCATATGCATTAGTTGGTAAAAATGAATATTGAATAATTTCACTTTAACTTAGTGTGATCTAAATTTAATCGATCTACTCAATTCATACTTTTCTCAATTATTTCAGATTTAAATAAAAATTATTTTTTCACAATCGAGATTTAATTCGTATCTACTTGACTTAATTCACACTTGACTCAAATTAACTCTTCTAAAGTAGACCTAATTCATAATCAATCAATGTAGACAAGATAAGTGTAACTTCAACCTAATAATCCTAATCTAGACCTAGCTCTTGCTAAACAAAGTCCAAACTGTACTTAATTAATCTCTGTCATTTTGTCAGCCTTAATCAACACCGTATTTATCTCAGCAAACATTTAGACCAGATTTAACACACATATTATATTATTTTTTATAAGTGAAGTCCGACAACAGTTCATGAAACTAAAATAGTGGATCATCCAAGACGTGTACAGTTCAAACATCACGCGATCAATAATCTGATTTCGTTAAGAGGAAAGGTGATCCTCGCTAATATATTCTGTGTGCTCAATTTGATCTGCGGCGTCGTTCGCGTACGCGAGTAGCTTCCAGTAGTAGATCCATTTACGCGAGAGGACTATGTCTCTGCGAAGTAGAATCTCCTCAGAAGTCTCGGTACGAATTTTGAGACACGCTGGAAGCAGCTCGACGAATCCCTTGAAACAACATTTTCTTTGCAACAAAAGTATCCTCATCGGGCAAGTCCCCCGAGAGCTTCCGCTCTTGGCAGTCTATGCTCGAAAAAAGAACCAACCAGGCTCGGTCAACGGTGCACGCCGTGCCAAACAGTAGAACGATCTTGGTAACAAAAGCTCTGAGAACAAACTTACCCGTTATAAGCAAACTCGGAGTAGTACAGTATCATCCTAAGGGACAGGGCTCGTTCCTCGTCGCTGTACATCAACGATGTGTTTAAGGGATGCCCAAACACGTACTCCACCTCGTCACCGTGTATCACGCCCATCCACTCGCCCCATAGGTTGGTACTCGTCCTCTGAAATATGGTACACGTTGGTTATGCTTGCATTAAACGCTTGTTCAAATGCGTCCTTTGCTCGTCGACATGCATCAGACCCTAGCTACTACCCCTTCGTAGATTATCACCCCCTTTGACACGGTATCGCGATATCATTAGCGCGCTGTGCTCGCAATTTGCCATTTTCGGTTAACTAGTACGAGGCTGGATTGAAGAATTCGCGGTTTGGCATAAAAAGGTAGCATTAGTTCTAGTTATTTTTTGAGTTCTTGCAAAATTTGTTATTAGTATGTTAACTAGTGACTTTTCTTGGAATTGGATTTTTTAAAGTAGAGTGTGCATTGATTGCAAAGCAGAGCAGTTTTGGTGGCGCTGGTTTTTGAGTGTGGTTTTGAATTGGAAGTCTGTTGTCTTTATTTGTAAGTAGATTGTGGATCTTTATGCGTTTCTGGAAAATTTGAATGGGAGAGTACACAATCTACATACGATGGAGAAATGTAGAAATTATGGAAAGATAAATACACCTTATAATATTTGAAGGGTAAAACAAGTTTTTAATTAGGTTCTATTTCTCTAATTTTTTCTACGAATGCTGGAATTTGCATAATCATCCGCTGCCTATCTATAAGATATAGTCTTGTTGAAGTTTTACTTTCCGACGAGTTCTTCAATACTTCATGGTTAGAGAGATTTTTAAATTCCCCTACCCGTGGATTTCTTGAAAGTGGTTATTTTACCATAACGATAATTCTTTACAAAAAGGATAACCTCACTGATTTTTAGGTCAACATGCTGCTATTGTTAAGGTCAAGATGCTGAAAAATTGTCTCTGTACATAGATATAACCATCATCTGACAGTCCCAGAGATACATACGTATGTGTAGAAATATGTTCAATATTACATATCGCATTTTTAAGGTTTGGGACAAGTGGATAACAAGGGGTTGGATGCGTAATTAATACTGGACCGTTTGTGAGGGGATCTATGAAATGAAATAGAAAATTTAGGATTTACTTTACTACGTGTATTAACCAGGTCAAGTACAACGAAGTCAGTAGAATAAGTCCCAAGTCAGACACATTTCCCGCGAATTAGATACGTTTTCTCAAAAATTACGATATTGAAGGTTTAAATATCATTTTGTCATTCTTAATTTTCGGCTTATTTTGGTATGTAGATTTGTATTTGTATTTTGGCGTTCTATTTTGAACACTCTGTATATACATGATCACTGAAAAAACTTCGTGTTCGTGTGAACTCTTGTTTCCTCCTTTTTCAAGAAAAATTAGAGTAGATAGGAATAGACTGGAGCACTTGAAATTAAGTGAAATAGTTGGTGGAATTTAGAGGGGCAAGCAGGGGAATATAAATGTCTGTAGTTGGACAGCAAAAGGGTTAACAAAATGGTTATTATGACTCGAGGTATGGTCACAGTGCACCCAGGTGGCTATTGGAAGCTAAAATTATTCTAATATAGTAGCTGCAGCGAAGTGTAGAGTCTTTAGAGGATCAACGAAGCGTCAGCGACCCATGCAGCTCAACGAGCCTGCTTGCCTCAGGACATATCTTCCGTTATGGTTATCGTCTCGAACCTGCTTCTCCTCTGGGCTACGAAAATTGCGACTTGGGACAGAATAGACGGAAATTGCACGTTTGTCCCCAGTGAATGTAGTTCGTTGACGCGTAACAGAAGCCAGTGGCTAACTCTTACCATCTTTTGTGAACACATTTTGAATAATCTTGAGAATTCAATTTTCTGAGGAACTGCTACACTCATGTCTCATAAACGAAGATGTAGAAGGAACCTAACCAGCATCCATGTACTTTCGACCTATTCCAAAGGTCCAAGGGAGATCTAGACATAATGGAGATCTAGCTTCAACTTATTATCCTAAATATAAGACAAGTTTAATTTATTTAGATGCTTATTCTGATGCTTTAGTAGCATCAGAATTAGGATTAGTTTAACTAGATCTAATTTGCACTTATTGTTGGCCTATTGTTAACCAGACTTAATCTAGACGTGTACAAATTTTAATTTCTTTGAACATAATCCAGTGACAGTTGAGGTCTTCTTTACCCCTGTCTCAAGCTTAAATTAAGCCACCACTTTTTATTTATCTGTAACTAAATTTAGTTTAAGTAAATAAGTGTAACTCAGGCCTAATCACAACCTGTCCTTTACCTAATTATTTGAACTCATATTTAATATGGAGCATTATGAATGCAGTAGAATTGCATATAATTTCCTAAGACCTAGTTAGACCTAATTCATATTGGTATCTAGATTAAACATATTTCACATCAAATCTAGATCACTGGGTCTCTCGCATAACTAGAACTAAATTTGAGTAAATTTGGCTTTCACGTGTTCTAAATCAGACTAAAATCTATTTTAAACCTTATTCGAACTTAATTTACATATTTTAGATTTAATTACAATCAGCTTTATTCGGTTACAGAACTATTTTTGTTAGAGCTAAATTAAGTTTCAGCTCAATCTTAATTTGTTTTAGGAGTGGATAATGATCCGCCTAGGTTTTACTCTGTTTCCTGAGTATTCTTTTTTGGACTCAAATAACAGAGAAAGAGGATTCTACTCCGAGTTGATTATCATTAGAGGCGACGAACTTGTCTAGTAAACAAGTAAGAAACTCTATGCAATACTATTCCACTATCAGAGTCTACAATTAGTAAGCAGTCTTCCTAACCAAATTCTTTAGGAATACTAAGCCTAGGACAAGCTAGATGCTTCTCTTGTTCGACTCTGAGTTGTCGAACTATACTGTTGCCCAGGCAAAGTTTCTAAACTCAATAGATAGGATGAGGAAATTCCAGGTCTCTATTGACTGAGGCTAAATATTAGGTCGAAGTCATTCATCACTGTTAATTCAAGTCTCGTTGAAAGTTTTGATTGAAATTTCAGTCTGCTGAAGTATTTTTCCTGACTTTACCATAAGTAGATGTAGTCAACAGTTGGGTAGGACGAAATCGGTTAGAACGAGATTTGGGACTGTTTCAGTTGTTGCTTTCAATGCTAAATTGTAGTTTAAGTATAATGGTAAGAAGAGTAAAGGATAATTAATAATTTAATGTTACGTAGATGATGATTAATAATAGGTATGTAGATAATACATATCGTGTGAGTAAGATGGATACTTCTATTTAAAACTTTCTGGATTTGCTGTTGTCCTTAAAATTAAGTAGTTTGATTAGCACAATTAAGTAAGTAGGAATTTAAGTACCTATCATAATTTTGTTTCGTTCAGGGACACGTAAAATTGAGCTTTTGATAGTTGCAAAATATAATAACAATAGTATGTTATTAAGTTGTTAATACTTGCGTATTTGTGGAAAATTTTAATGTGTAGAATAGCGATAACGTAAAAACTATAATGTCGATTGAACAATTTTTACTTCTCTCGCTGAGTTATATAAATACTTAAAGTTCTGAAATACTTTTTTAAATACCCTGTACCATTCCTATGCGCTCTATATAACTGAAAATAGTTCACAAGGTCTTCGTTGCAATAAAATGCCAAACTTTTCCGAACATTAGCGACCGTCTCGTTACTCGCCGATAAGGGTTGGCAAACACCGAGCTGGAAACGGTTATTTAAATTGCAGTATTTGCGAAGCGAGTGCAAACTGCCTGTGTTTACGAACAGGTCTGATATATGATCATGCTTCTCCACTGATTTTTCATAACGCAATTAGAACGATGAACGGAGCTCGATAAAAAAAACGAAATCGCTTCTGTCCTTCCGTTCCAGCTCCGTAGGAAATCCTTGTTCTTCAATCGATAAAGGGTCGGGAGAGACAATAGAGGGAGGATTTTCATTAACCTTTCAGCAATATGAAATAAATCGCCTTCGAGATCGGACTGGGCGTAAGTCGTTCAGTTCCGAGCACCGAGGCCAATCAGGGGGTCTTTGTGATGAAATTCAATTACGATCGGCTCTCCCAGCGTTGACCTTTTCAAGGAATAATAACGTGTTAAGACGGAACTAATTAAAGTCCTACGATTCTCGTGCTCACAGCCGCTCGAAGCTACTTTTATTTTCAGTTTAATAATTGCCAACATCGAAGGAATTTCGAAAGAACCTTCCTCTCTGTCACGTAGGGCTTCCGGCGTGGAATTTCGACGGAAGCGCTGCAGAAGGCACGAATCGACAGCGCCAGGGACGTGGACACCGAGTAGGCAAAACGGAACTCGATTCGAGTCGGAGAATTCAATTTTCCTGTGTATCATTTATTTTGGAGGAACGCCGTATCCGGAAGAGACGGCAAGACCTAGCGTTTACCGATATTTCAACGTGGGTCGTCTTATCAACTGGGCCATTTATCGATTCAGCATGGCCAGTGTATTCTTAAACCACTCCCAGATGTGTCGAAAATAACTGGCAAGCATAAAATGACGGCTCCTGGAGATTATAAAAAGAACGTGTCGCCGAAAAGCGGATCGCCCGAAACAGTCTGGATTAAATTTACTCCAATCGGAACCGAGGTCAGGTAAAATTACCTCGCTCCTGTAATTGACACAGTAGGCTCGGGAAGGGTGGATGGTGGGAGTGTGATGCACAGTGTGATACTGTGCAGGTCTGTGAAATTGAAAGAATGTGGCGAAGCAGTGGGCCTAAATTGTGCTCAATTTAGATCTTGTTAGTTACAAGAGAACTACCTGAAGTGATAATTGTCGGTTTTTATGAGACTTGGCAGGTTTGTAGAGTAGTCGAGAATATTTGATACGTATTTTTTATATCGGTTCAAGTCCATGTTAAGGGGTGAAAACTGCCCTCAAAGTTAGGAGTGGAAACCATATTTTGCTTAATATCTCTGAAATTATTCGATGTAAAAATAAACATTAAACTAGTCGATTATGTATTTTTGTACATCGAAGCCATCTGTGTAAGCAGTTTTTGGAAATATCTGTTTATTTAAAAAATAAAATATAATCTCTTCATAAAAGATCTAAGAAAATATAATATCATCAGTAATACGGTGTCAGGATGTGCTTGATGTCTCTAAACACTAAACTAAACAGTCAGGCGATGCTTGATAGCTGGGAAGCCCAACGTAGCCATCAGCCATCAGCCATTGGTCGCCAATGGGACTGTTTAGTCTCATTCACCCTCTTTCATGGCCACACACCTCGAGTCATTATTATAAATCCTTCTAAGGTAAAATAATCTTGACTAATTGCCTTCAAAACTCTTCGAAAACAAGCTGTCCTTAACAAATCTATCACACTCTTGTTTTAAAAGTAACACAACTTCAAAGAGTACGTTTGTCAAAATAGTACCTTAGGACGTAATTTAGAAATCACGATTTTTGAGTTGTCACTTTTTAAGCTACTGTGTGATATGCATGTATACTCCAGAGCTAAAGTGTATTAAATCCATTTGTTTTTTGCGTAACTTACAGCTAATACACTTTGGCTCTGGAAGCCTGACATAGTTTTGAGATTACTAGAAATTGTCTAATTTTGGATTTGTATTATTCTTTAGTTCACCGATTTAGTTGTACCTTGGTTTACCCTATTTATTATATTGCTGCAAATGGTATGATCATTTTAAAGCCTTTACTAAAGTTCTATTTGCTGCACTTCAAACAATGTGCTTCACTAATAGAAATACTCTCCATAGACTTTAATACACTTTTTTATCGTGATACTAATCCGATAATGTTTTTCTAGAAGAAGTCGAGCAAACGAGATGCAATTTAACTCGAATGCATTTCTGCATTGGTTCTTTCTCCAAACACTTCTCCAGTTAAATAATTGTTTAAGTGTCTGACAAAATAGTAGTTTATTAGTAGCAGGTCAGGAAAATAAGAAAGGTGGCGAACAATTTCATACTGTAGTTTATGCAAACTTCCCAAATCTTCGTTTCGAATATTTTAAATTCTCTTATTTCAAGAATATAACAGAAATTGCATCAAGGAAGTCAAGTTTGGTTTAAATTTGACTCGAACTGACATTTGATATGGGAAAGATAATCCAGACGTTAAATGAACTTATCAAGTCATTTAATATGGAATATTGTTTCTTATTTTAAGCAGAGGTAGAGAATAAATTCAAACTATTGAAAAGAGAATTTAAAAATTATTTGGTAAGTGGAATGTGATTTTATAAAAAAGTAAAACCGTAGGTACTAACCTTTTATAATTAAATAATTTTCAGAGACGACAATAGTTATAGGATTACCTAATATTTATTTAATTTTAAATTATTTCTATTCTCGAATTATGCATATCTAGCTTAAATCTAACACAAACTAGTAAGCAGTATATATTTATTCAGATTTTACGTTATTTCTCGACAACAATATTATCGTCACCGTTTCTTAACAAACTGACAAATTCACCTACTAAATACATCCATTGCATATTTGCAAATTTATCCTCATTCACCGTCAGGTGCTATGTACGTGCAAAACTCGTCTATGTACCATTCAATCATTGACCCCAAATTAAGAACAGCTGCCATAGAATCCCCAGGGAAATAGAACTCGGTTTATAACTTGCGAATAAATTGGTCCCGTGTCTAATTCGCAGTCGACGCAATATGGATTAATTTTACATACTGCGCGGGCATTGCTTAACTCTCTCTACGAGTCCTACAACAGGGCGAACACGTGGATCGCCCATTATCTTCTCCCACAGCTTCACGAATTACGAAATTATACCATACGATATCCCTCCATTTTAAAATAAATTAATAAAAAAGCAATCGAGGTCTTTAAAGAATGACAAATTCGTTCCTGAAAATCCTACGCGCTCCAAAAACTCGAGGAATGTTTCCCTCGGGCTGGAAAAATTGTTGGCGGATTAAAGGAGTTCGTTAAAATCTCTGGACCGTTGAGAGGTGAAAATTCGAACATCGTTCATGCTGTCCGCTAGTAAAAGCCAGTTGAAATCGAGGGATTTATTAACCCCCCTGCTGTCACTCCTTCCCTGCCGTGGCATCGTGTTTTCAATTGACCGCATTCCAACGAGCTAAATAAATTCCCCGAACGTCCCGTGAATGATCGTTGCCGCGAAGTTTTAAGCCCACGTTTGAAAAAGTTGGATTACCAGCGGCCGTCACAAAGGAGAAAGTTCCCGAGTATCCCTCGGCGGAACTTCATGCGAGAGAGCGTTAAAGTTGGAAGTGCGATTTTTCGCGGGACGAAGCGCAGACGTGGTGTTGTTCCCGAGCAAACCGACAGGAAACATTGTTATTTATCGCTTCTACTTTCAAGGGTTGGGCCTGGACCAACAAAGGAGGTGGGCGCTATACATTTTTTCGACGATCTTTTATCAACCTTGGGGCGAAGCTACCTCGCGTCATTGGGCACCTCCGATAATCGATTACACGCGAAGAAGGCTTTTCTTTAGGCTACGAAAGTTATTCACCTATGTTTGACTGAGATTAATTATTGATCGAAAGAAAATTTTGTAATGTACGATGTTCCCTTATTAATTGATGAGCCCCTACCTTCGTTAATTCATTAGGCCTTGTCTTTGGTAAGTGATTGCACTTGGACTCGTTTGGGGATCAGCAAAGTAAGTTCAAAAGTGTTTAAATTTCTATAGTTCTCGAACAAAGCTTGTTACAAAATGAAATTGAGAAGCTTCTAAGAACGTGGTGTGAGAAATGGTGAAAACATTATCATTAGCAAATGCTTCCCCTGTAACTTTTGCATATTATATTACAATGAATTTCTTTTATATGTTCCTCGCTCTAGATTAGGTATATACAGGATGAACCACGAAACGGGATCAGCATAGATTATTCTGCTGCTACCTGTTCGATAGGAAATCTTTTTGGCTAATATAACATGATTCAACGAGAGCTTTAAAATGATTTTACTAAATTTTTGTCAACTCTTTTTTTTTCAGAATTCTCAAGGACCTCTAACAACGCCAGAAGATATGCAGCAGAAAATTGCAGATCAGGCAGTCATTTCCTAACTGATTACACGGATGTATTTCAGCTAGTGGGCACCATTTTGAACATCCTTTCAATTAAGGTAAATATTTTTCTAATGTTTCTTTGGCTTAGATGAAGAAAAAAATATTCATTACGATGCTTGGCGAATTCGTCTCAGTATCCGCTAAAAGATAAATGTAAAAAATTATACGTTTGCCTACAAAAAACTGAAGATGACATTGAATCCTCTGGGAAAAAGGGTTTATAAAAAATTTGGTATAATTATTTTAAGCAGCAAAATAATCTAAACAGATCACATTTCGTGGTCCATCCTGTATATCGTGTAAATGGCAGGCAATTCTCAGTTCCCATGAACTTCAGCGTCAGTCGATTGTTTGTGTGGAGTAGAGTCACGTTTCAACGAGAATCTTCTGCCTCCAAGTGGTTGGGACAGAGATGTTCATATAACGAGTCAAATCTGACGAACTTATAACGAAAATTTCCTGTATAGAGTATCTGTGGTGATTGCTGACACGCAAAAAAGCTCCTCCATAGACTGTGAGAGTTATTTATCCCTTTCAAGCAAAAATTGATTATCGATCAAAAGACACTTCTATGAGTAACAGGACTTGTTAACTGTTTGAGTTCCATCCTCGTTAGTTGATCGTCATCGGATTCAGTCAATGATCAGTTAACCAGGGTTCAATGTGTTCAAGTTTCTGTAATTTTTAAGCCTAGGTCTCACGTCGCGTGGCTCGCCATTGCATTGCTCGTGGCTCGTCTTGCCTCGGCGAAAAATTCAAGATCCGTTTGTAAGAAAGATGAGCCATGCTGTTTCAATAGCAGCACGTGGCTCGCCATCCTTCATGATTTACCATCCCTCGTGGCTCGTTCTGACGTGATGCGAGATTTGAGATGGCTCGTGAAAAAGAAGAGCCATGGTTTTATTTTTTGCTCACCACGTATTCCTTATTCATCATTCGATTTGAAACATGGATTCAGAGCGAAAAATTGTAGCTTCTAGGAGCGAATTAATGTATTCTTTTCTGATTCCTGTCAATTAGTCCCAGAGGTGGCGAAAAAGACAAAAGGATTTTAATTGTACGAAATTCATTATCGTCAGTACAGCATTCTCAATTCATGATATATTAAAAGTGGTAAAAATTTCTACATAATTGTGACGTAGATAATTAATTGACAATATTGTATTGTTAATAACACCCGTTTTTCCTTTGACTCGTGCTCATTTACCACCCTACAGGCGAGATCCAACGAACCAAAAACTGCGAGTCACACAATGACGAGCAACCCATGAACTATCACCACTCGTGGGACCTATGCTCAAGAGGAGGCAGATCAATTACTGTTCATTTCCACATGAGCAGTATAGCTCTGCCTCCTTCACGAGCTACGTCGAACTTCTTGCCAAACCAAGACGAGCCACGAACCATGGCGAGTGACTCACCATGGGACCTCGACTTAAAAAGATCTCTTATCGAAATCAATTCAAGAAGATTCCAACGACTAGCGTTGTTAGAATTACAATAGTCGTCGAATGATTGATAGTAGAACGCAACAATTGAGCCATAAGGCATTCGAGGGGAAGACGAAGAGCAGGTGTAAGATGGGAGATGAAATGATGCGGCTGTATCACTTAAATTTCGAGCAAGGTGGAAGAAGAGCGTTTCTCATGAACAATGAAGACTGTGAACGTGATGCAGTCATTACAGCGGTCTTCCGTGTTCAGTAAACGTCGTTAATTTTAACGATCCTTAAAATTACAAAGGCTATGGCGCGGTTGTGGGGCAAGGGATGGGTATCGCCCAGAGGGAGCCCAAGGGCGAGTATAATGATACGACGATCGATAGTGCCCAACGGAACTCGATGGACAGCTGGAATTTCGTTACATCGGCTTAATAAACGCGTATCGAGCGGCATCTCTTAATTAACTTGGCAATTTTCCACGGTGCAACGTATTGACTGTACGCGACTCGTTTATTACCGAAAAATTGGCTATCGATTAAAAATTTGTTTAGGTGTATTGTGTGACAATAAAGTGTTACTTGTGGGTTCTGCGGTTTTTCGGCTATCGTGATCTTGCAGTCTATGGTCTTGTTCAGATTACTCAGGTTACTTGAATTCCAGCCACTTGTAGTCAAGTAGCCCGATGTCAAGTTTGTGTTTACACAGAACTCAAATTACTTGGATTCAAGTGGTTCGAATTCAAAAGTAACTTGAATTCGAGCTGTCAGGCAAAAATGATAAAAATGGTGTATAAAGTGGTGGTGGATCCTGGTTTTTGACAGTTTTTTTTGACATTTTTGACATTTTTGACATTTTTGACAGTTTCTTTGACGTTCATATGTTCCTTTATTTGCTTGAAATTTGCCTTGTATTGTATAATATACACCATGACATATATCAATCAATGTGTATTTTAGGGCAAGGAAAAGTAGAAAAGATGTCAACTTCACTTGAAGTTTGAAAGGATATTTTAAGCCAAGTAGTATAACATATTCACATTGGTGAAAAGAAATTAAGAAAAGAAAAAGAAATTAAATTTTAAATTGCTCGCACTGGAGAAATACTACTGTCTTTGAGTCACTTGACTGTTATTCGAAGTGTTAATAACAGTAAAAGGTTCATCGATGTGCCTGTCATCTAAGTATGTTTGATCTTTACTGCTTATTACTTTCCTCACGCCTGACCATTTCATAGCTTTAAAATACTCGCCATTTATTTGAACGCTTCAAAAGTAGTCGATAAAATCTTTCTGATTAAGTATTTCCGATTAATAAAAATGAAAAATTGTATATCCAATATATCACTGATATGTACTACTTAATACTTCACTCAAGTATGACCTTTCACTGAATATACATAATTTTCTCGTCACTCTCCCAGGTATTGGAAAAACGAGTATCAGTGAAGTTGATATACTACTTCTACTTGATAATACAAAATTCAACTTTGCATGTTATATGATTGATCTATACTACTTGTTACTTGTTTCGTGGCAGGCCATTTACTAATTACAATCTTCTATTCACCACCTACCTAGGCATTTCGAAAGCAAACACAGGCAAAATCTGTGCTTTCCTAGTTAATAAAACTGAAAAGTATGATATCTGGTACATCATTTATCTGTACTACTTAGTACTCCTCTCACGTCTCGCCATTACTGATGAAACTACTCGCAATCACCGATTTCAGCGCCATTCGCTCAGCAAAGCGAATCAAAACGAGAAAACGTGTAAAAAGACACCGTTCCTCGCGTACTAACCCCGTTTCCAACCATTTATTCGTCGGTAGTAACCCTCTGAATGCAAAAGCTTAATCGCGAATAACCAGGACATTCGACATCCACGTTAAATACCATCTTCATTTCGAGGTTTCCTTTTATGGGAACATCCACGACGATCTCCAAGTCCGACCTCGGTAACCCAGAACGCCCTTGTATACCAAGCCCACCCTTTTCATCCCTTTCTCCCGACGACGAGCGAATGGATGAATGAATCGCAATTCCAGCACCGTCGATAATGAACTTCGCGTGGATAACGCGCGAGGGGAAAAAAAGCAGCGTGAAAGGATTCCAGGGCGAGATTCAAAGACGAGCGAGGCGAGAAGGGGTGAAAAGAGGCTTTTAAATGTTTAGAGAAGTGCTAACCACGGACCAGCCGCCAGGAGATCTCGTTTTCCATTAATTCCTTTGGCCAATCGCTCCCGCGGTCAGAACGATTCAGTTCTTAATGAATCGGCCCAGGGTTTATTCAAGGCCCGCAATTATTTCGAAACGAGCGACCTATTCGAGGGTTGGGGGGTGATTATTGGACAAACTGGAGCGTTTTTGCTGCGCCTTTGTTAGCCTCGGATAACCTTCAATTCGAAACCAGGACGAAGTGCCTATTTATTTGTGCCGGTTTTTCTCTAAAAGGAATGTCTTTTTTATTGATTTTTTGTAGGCTATGAGAAACGATGTTTGTGTTGCATCATACAGTGTAGTTTACATTTTAGCATTAGGAATTTTGACAAGTAATTCTACGTGCTAAAATAAAAAGAATATTAAGAGATACTAATTGGAGATACTAGTTATTGGAAAGGTGTTTAAAGTGCACGTGAAATGTGTCTGATTAGACTTATTCTACTGTCTTATTCTGCTAACGTCACTGCGTCTAATTTGGCTAATGCATACTGACAGTAGAACAAGTTTCAAAGTCAGACGCAATTTAGGTGTATTCTTAACTAGAGGCTGATGCTTTGGTCAGTGGACTTAAAGGCTGTGCCACTATCGAAATACCCTGGCGATAATACCATGACTATACGATGTGATCTGTTAACAAATTTTCATTTGACATATACACGGACAAAGCAATTTTTATAGAAATAAAATCAACCATTTGTGTACTCGTGAAAAATCTTTCGACAAACATAATGACATGAAGTTATTACTGCTGTGTTTAGGTGTCAGTGTTGTTTTTGAGTCCATGATAGAATCACTCTGTATTAATAACTTGGAAACAAAACCTCAAATGCAGTTCTTTATTCTTGATTTCTGTCCAATTTATCATGTAGACTTACTCCTGAATGTTTCTGATACTTATTACCAAGTGTCCCAGAATAAGTGGTACAAATAGAGATGTTGCCATCTTAAATGAAGAAATAAGTTGAAAATGTATAATAAATTTTCTTTAGACTACACTGCATTTTCGAGAAAATTAATATTTGTAGATTTTAGACTTCTACGGTCTGAAAACTTCAGATAATAATTAATTTTGCCTCTTATAAAGAGGCAAAGGAAATGCTTTTTACTTGTTGTAAGCAGACTCTGACAGATTTATCAGTAAATGAATTTTATTTTAAAAAACGGAATTGGTGAATGACTCAACTCCATAGAATTACTACTTTTCTATTTGTATTTGTTCTTCAATGTTTTCTTTCAAGATAATTACAGTCCATTGCAGTTTCTAAATTACACGAATTATATGCTGTATGGCATAAAATTGTATTCTTTACAATTTTTTTTGTATATGTACCACTTCATATCAACTCATCCGCTTTTGAATCTCGGCGTCTAGATTTTTAATAATATTAACGTATATTCTAAACTATATGAAATTAACAAAGTCTGTAATCTTTTTTATAATTTTAAAAACATTTAAAGAACACAACAATTTCTGTATTTTTTGCTAATTTTTATAATAACTACTTTTACAAACTGATTTTTACCTACAAAACTTAAAAGAACTAAATTTCATTTTTTAAATTTAGTCACGAGTGATGAATCTCGCCAAAGAAATTGTTTGTATAGCTTAAAAAAGATTTTGTTATATAAAAATAATCGAAATTTCAAAAGTAAAAAAACGAGGACCTTCTGGTCCAACGAAATTCAATATCATGAAAATCCCTGACATGGAACAGCAGATTGATTGATATAGCTTGGAACAATCAATATACATCCAGTGATGCATTTTACGCTCTAGTGTAATCAAAATTCGACTATTTTTATGCCTGTTATATTTATATAATACTTAGTTGAACAAATATTGACTAAACATATGAATTCTATTTTCTTCTGAGTTCTAATTTTTTATGAATTTCAATGTCTGGATTTGAAACAATTTAGTTTCTGGTCAAATATTAGATAAAACTATGGAAGAAGTTAATTAACAAGAATTACCCAAATTATTTTTTCAATTTCTTCAATATTAAAAAAATTGTTGTTTGAAATAAAATAGTTAAATAAAACAAGAACATGCATAGATACGTAAAAATCATCTGTCCTCTTAAAAATCTACAACATTCTTTAATATAACTTGAGCCGATTTTTTATATCTAATAAAGCAATAGACCATACGTCTAAGTATCAAATAAAAATGTAAACATTAACTAATTCAAAATACTAAAATTATTTTCAATTAAAATAATTGAAGTATTTAATTCCTTCAAAAGTTAGTCTTTAGTCTTTCCAGTAATAAAATTAATTTAAAACAAAACTGCACACTTTACCTCTCAATAACCAGGACTTAAAAACCGGAAATCCATAGGCTTCATCTTTACTGTGGCCTATACCTACCTTGGCTAATCAAAGTTTAATCCAAATGTGAGACATCGATCTGACAATTACAGAATATAGTGACTGTGTCGTCCAAAGTTCAACCCAATGAAATTTTTAAGGCAGACCTAGGGGACGAAATGGATCTCCGATTTTCGAGCAGACCTACTGCCGTTCGGTACACGCGTTTTTCTTTATCGGTAACTGGCCTTCGACCCAGTTGTCGGCTACGAAACTCGTTTCACTTTGGCAAGAAACTTCCTACTTTTTTCCCCCGAGTTTCGTGCATCTAGGTAGCCTTCGATTTTTTTTTTCTCCGCTCAGTTCTCGGAGGATCAACGATAGACGGAAGTTTGGCTGGCCGAAGAAGATTAAGTCGATTCTCGTGTTCAGCGCGATGAAAATTCCAAGTGGAACGATAATTGCCCTCGGTCGTGAAGGGGAGTAGGTGGACAGGGTGGCTGATAAAACTTAACGGCGTTGCTTGTCGGCAAAAAACGAATCCACGAGTGATCGCCGAGAGGACGACAGACAGGATGGAGGAGACGCGAGAGTGGTGCTAAACCTTAAGACTGCCCCAAGTTACGAGTTTCTTTCTCGATGATGATGCAGCTGGTAGCTGGTAATACCAGTAGGGTCTCGTCCTTTTTTTCAATTAAGAGAGTTCGTAATTCTGAAGCAAAGTTTCAGAGAATCTTTCTTCTTTTTCATTTTCGAGGTAATTTAGAGAATATTGTAGGAGTTCGAAATTTGTAGAATCAAGAGAAAGATAATGCGAAAGACATGTAAGGTGTTGAACAAAAAGGGTTCACGATCTTAACCTCTTGGCATACTTTGACGAGTCTGACTCGTATGCTTTTTACAATATCTTCGCTGCCGATTACGCGGTAATGCGTGATGACGAGTTTTCGCAACTAACCGATCACGCACCATCGCGTGAGACGTCTATGTTCGCTCAATGGGTGCTTTACGGTTGGCAGTTTAAGGTAGTTCGTCGTTTCAGATCGGCAGCAAAGGTGATAATTTTATGAAAGGAAATTGTATGTGAAGGGGTTAAGGACTTACAGTACTCAGCGAGAGTAAGAAAGTCTAATCAACACAGGTTCTAAAGTCAATACTTTCGACGAAAAATTGACTTTTATTATCTACGTATATTTGATAACGTAAATGAGTTTCTCCACGACGCATTGAATGTAAGTAGAGGAATGGATTCAGAAGTACCTTCCAGGCTGTCGAAACGAGATTATTAAATTAGCATGAATAAAGGTTACTTGATAGCTTCAAACATCATACAAATTTTCAGTTTTCATTTAGTACTGAGCGTAGTTGTGAGTGTAGTAGTGAATCTAGTACACAATGCACGCCAGATATAGGGAAAGGTTGCGTTTGGACAGAAATTTGGAATTTCGAAAAGTAATGCATATATACAAAAGTGATATACACTGTCTTATTGGTCATAAAATACTGTAAAACTTTTTCCTCTTTCATTTTTTTCTAATCACAATCGTTTTCGAAAAAAAAACGCTAACTAGTAATGACACGAACACCCTGTATATTGCCTGTTATATGGCACAAATATTTTATACATTACAAAATACATTGGTGGTCCAACCTAGACACCACACCAGTCCAAATTCGGTAACCTTCCCATAAATGCATAGTAGAAGAGAAACAGAGCAGAAAATATTGAAAAACGGACATAAGAAATATGAGACACAGAAAAATGAATAATTCCAGAAGTACTAGAACTCCAGGAAAAATGGCAACAGCGTTATCCGTGAGAGTGCAAAACAAATCCTATCCGAGATTGAAACCTGGAAGATTCTATTACCTCTCTGATCTTAAGGTCTACTCGACCCAAACGCCTAACACAGAAGAAGAAGTAGAGGAAAAAGAAGCTAGAGTCTTGGTACTATGTGTGCAGTGCTTCCACAGACCTAAGCCAGACTTAACCCAGACCCAAACACATAAACACAGAAGAAGAAGTAGAAGAAGAAGAAGCTAGAGTCTTGGTACTATATGTGGGGTGCTTCCACGAATTTCTATCTAATCGTGGCGAGAGGGAAGAAGCTAATGAAGACCTAATCCAGACCCAAACACCTAAACACAGAAGAAAAAGTAGAAGAAAAAGAAGCTAGAGTCTTGGTACCATATGTGGAGTGCTTCCACGAGTTCCCATGGAATCGTAACGAGAAGGAGGAAGCCAATGAAGACAACCCAGACCTAAGCCAGACCTAACTCAGATCCAAACACCTAAACACAGAAGTAGAAGAAGAAGCTAGAGTCTTGGTATCATGCGTGGAGTGCTTCCACGAGTTCCCATGGAATCATGACGAAAAGCCAATGAAGACCTGATCCAGACCTAAGCCAGACCTAACTTAGACCCAAACACCCAAACACAGAAGAAGTAGAAGAAGAAGAAGCTAGAGTCTTGGTACCATGCGTGGAGTGTTTCCACGAGTTCCCATGGAATCGTGGCGAGAGGGAAGAAGCCAGAAGCATCGGAGATTAACGGTTCGAAACGGGAAACGAGTATGCGACGCGTCACGGAAGAAGGAGGGCCCTAAGCAGGCAGAAGGGAGCGGACCACGGCTAGAGGGGTTGCTTTAACCACCGAGCGAAACCGTTATTAAGATTACGGGCGGCGCGCATGAGTAATGACATCCTCCTTTGCTTCCACCACCGCTCCCTGATAAATTACCTCCCTTCGCTAATTACTTGGGCCTCGGTATTTCGCTTACGCGCATTTCACGTTCCAGTTATTCGACGACGCCGCGTGAAACGAGCCGAGATCGAGCGGCTGTCGGCTACGAAAGTGAAACACAAGCTGTGGAGGAGGCGTCGAAGAACGTAGGGAGGGACAGCGTCGATTGCCTGCAATCGACTAGATTTTTCACAGCGTAATCACATTCTGGGGTCGTGGGGGTGAATTTCGTTGGCTTGTAGCCGAATTTCGCGGCTGCAATTTGTGGTCACGATGCATGGCAGAGAGTGGAATGGATACAGGGAGTGTGGCAGAGAGGCTCGAAGGACTTACTCCTCTTTGAAGTACTCTCAGAGGAAGCGGTAGGGAAATGAATTCGAAAAATCGATTTTTAGATTTTTTTTTTAAATTTGCCACTGTCTATGGAAAATGTGATTACTATAGTATATAGTTTGATGTACTTTGTGAGCTGATATTTAATTAATTTTTCTCTCAGCTATACTGTCTTATTATTGGGTACAATTATTTTTTAAGCAAAGAGGCCTAAACGTTTCAAACTTTGACAATTTATGTTTAAGTTAATAATAAGAAATTGTAAACGAATTGGTAACAATAGACATAATAGTAAATGTTGTATAAATATTAGTGTAAGAAAAAGGAATAGAATTTTGCAATTCAAAGTTTTAAGGAAGATATTTTTAGTTTTTAGTTTTTGTAGCTTTCTTTTTGAGAAAAGTGTTACTAGTAACTGATGACATTCTTTTAATATAAAAATCACCCAAATGGTGATGTGAAAGAAGATACACAAGATATAGAAAACTTATGGTTTCTGTTATTTATTATAAGATAAGGTGTTAACATATTAAAATATTAGTGTGTTTATTGTTGTGTTATGTGTATATAGATCTATACCAAATGGAAGACGAGATCTATGAATGTTTGTGAGAATTGGACGATTGAACAATCAATATTTTATCTGGCTCACGATAAACATTGATTTTTATTTCGCGTGGAAGCGATACAATTTTTAAAACAAAAATATTGTCTCATGATAGTACAGACTCTCTGTGTATTTTCTACGTTCTATTGAACGTTGTCACCACAAATTGCAACCGTGAAATTTGGTTCCCAACTATTGAACTAGCAACATTTATTCTGTCGAAAACGAAAGACTGGGTGCATCGTTAAAAATCAAGTAGAAAATTGATTGATAATAGGAAATACATCATAATTTCTTTTAATAGATAATAATAAAGTGTGGACCTTATGAAAATGAGAAAACAAAATTGTCAACATGAATATTATAAATTTATTAACTAATAAGACAGTAGGTACGATTAGAACTATTTTATATATTTAATACATATTATATTTAATAAATATTTGATTATAGAAAATAGTTCAAAACTATGAAATTAAAATAGCTAATGACATTTCATTTCAATCGATTCATTTGAATATGCTTGAATATTAACCCTTTGAGTATCAAATCCTTTTGGACTGTGAAAGCCCAAAAAAGCCAAAAAGGTTCTTTTTATCATTTCTTAATAGAATTCTAAAGAGTCTGCATCTAAAATTGAATGATTTCAAATAGATCACTAGGTTTAATGCTATTCGAGGTCTAACGTTTCATATACGTAACGTCACCAAAAAGAAATATATTTACTGTTTAGTTTATTTAAACTAAAATACAGTGTATTCCTAACACATTAAAAAGATCAGATGAAGCTTGGCGAGCAATTGACCTCTAATACTTACTCTTCACTTTGCGTATGATCATCGCATATACACCATAACTATTTGACACTACCTTGTTCCATTTCCTGCCCAACGAATATTAAAATGTCAATCCGAACGAAAGGACATTCATAAAAAAGTAACTCCACCTTTATCCATTTTTTGGCCAGAATAACGCTCCATAAATTGAATCGAAAATAATCGGGACACACGTCATTCACTTTAAATAAAATGTGCACGTCGATTCTTTTCATACTACGACCCTTCTTGTCGCACGAAGCAACAAGTTCAGAAATAGTGCAGCGATTGAATATCGAATCGGGGCGAGGAAAATTTTTGCAATTTTTCCCCGCGAAATTCACTCCTCGATTCGATACTTATACAATCGTTCAGTCGTCGACGATCACGCGTGCTGATATTTCTTCGACGTTGGGAGCCCGTAACGCTCCACTCGTGCGTTACATAAATTGTGAAACTCTAATGTCCTCTCGAGCTAAAGAGGCGATGAAAGTTCAAGAGCCCGCACGAGTGGCCCGTATATACCCGCCTTTATAACTTCACCACGGGAATATATATCACGAAATTTCGTGATAAACTCGAGGAACGGAGCCGAAGGATCCCACAAAAAGGCTTAACCGCAAGAAACAAGGAAATTACGGTCCTTGCTTTCTGGGAGGGACAACGACTACGAGTTGAGTGATGAAAGGGCTGCGTAACTTCGAAATACTTCGCAAGGATGTTTACTTTTGTAGAAACGTTTGAATTTTTCATCCTGACAAGGAAAGTTTCCCAGATGGGCAGTCAATTTAAAAGAAGCTACGATTGGAAGTTATGATACTTCACCCCCTAAACAACTGAGATGAATGTCGTTGGCTCGGAAAATTTGACATTCTTTAGAAAAATGGCGTCAAGGTTCGCCATAAGTGTTTCCGAAACTGGGTATAAGTGATACTTTTTTGTAAATTTTATTCACATTTTGAGGTTTCTGGGTACTTGTAAGTAATATAACTGGAATAAAAAAAGAACTTGTGTCCTGATTCCGCTAGTGAATCTGCTAGATTAGAACTAAATTAGCGTACATATTACTATGCACATTAAGTATGTACATAATATGGTATAGACATGTATGTATGTGTATATATATACTATAATATATGTATAATATATACTAATGTCATAAACTAATGTGTATGCTAATTTATGTCTTGTCTTTCTATCTAACTTAGAAAAGCAAAATTCATAGAATACAGCAAGTGTGTAATAATAAATATGAATAAAATTTATGCAAAAATGTCATTTGTACCAAGTTTCAAAGCCATTTATGATGGACTTTGACACCATTTTTCCAACGAAATCAGATTTACTCAGCGAATAACATTCATTTCGGCTATTAGGGGATGGAGTACTATAGCTTCCAATCGGTTTTTTTTTTTTTTTTAAACTAATTGCCCATCTAGAAAACTTCCCTTATGAGTATGGATAAAATATAAAATCTTGTTACATATTAAAAATTCTGCTCTTTGTGCGATTTATGGCTGACTTTACTACTTACTGTTGGCTCTCTTTCACTGCGTCTGATTAATTATCAAGTTAAACTACTTGATATTCAAACTTTTTCACGAATGGGGAACTTTCTTCTTTCTGGAACGTTTTCCTGACTACCACGACATCCTTTTAAGCAATGAGACTATAAAGGAGTCTAATAGGAAGGAAAATCTCCGGCTAATATCTGGTCGACCTTTATTCAGTCACAATAGAAGCTCTCGAAAGCCATCCGCCTGATCATATCGACATAATGGGCGAAGTTTTTCCAAGTCTATTGACTTGGAAACGATGTTCACCCAGATGGGTAATAAATGGTGAAAAGAGCACAGCTAGGGGATGGGAAAAAATCTCTGATCCGATTATTCTCTGCATACAATCTGGCGATCATTATCCTTCCAGCATTTTATAACTAGTTTTATCCCCAATGATAATAATAACCACGGGATTACATGGAGAAAAGAACATGGAAGCCTATTAGCGACGAGTTAAACAGCGAGTCCCTATGATGTTCTCTGTTCCCTTGTAATTGTTGCATGTGTTAATTAAAAATTTTTAACTAGGGACATGGCTTGGTATTGCGTCGCGTTGTCCTGTTTAGGAAATATTCCCATTTGGAAGCTCGTTTATAAAGGACATTTTTTTTAGAGCAGGGGGAATATAATGTTTGATATGGTTACATCTTTTATAGAGAGTTATATTGATGTGTAGAGTGTAAGAATTCTTTTATTCTAGAATGTAAGGATCTTTTTAAGGAAATAATGTTGTGTAATGATTAAGCTATTTATTGTTGTAATACGAGTCATGAAATTTATATTAAACTTCCTCAGCTTTTAATATTTGGTATGAAGAATATCCATGAATAACTTATTGAAAATAGATACTAAATTCGAAAGTTCTGGCTCTTTACAACAGAGTCATGGTCATGGTATCATATTATGGTATAATAATGATAGTGTATAAAGGGTTGGTTTTTGTTAGAGCTGTTTCTATGTTATACCATAGAATCACAACTATTGTCTGAGAAACCTAATAACATGTTAATATTATTTGTAGTAAAACTTCAACAACATTATAGAAAATTGTAATTTAAAAATCAATTTAGAAACATAATTTGTAAAAAGTGAAGAATTTGTATATCTCTATTTAACATTAGAATTGGTAAAATAGTCAAAGTGACAGGTACGATTATTAGAAATTAAAAACGAAAATATTAAGAAGTTAAGAATATGTATAAACATTGTGTACGTTTTCAGAAACCTGTAATTTTAGCATACCATTAAAAATAGAGTTATCAATCTTGATAACTCTAGTTGTAATTTTATTACAATAACAGTTATCTAGATTAATAATTTTTTTGAAGCATTTCTGTCGGATGAGATAAAGTTTAACCATTTCAATTATGCGACAATATTATTAGTTTAAAAATAAATGTGTAATATGTTTTACGTATGTATAAAAGCATATGAAAAATTTAAAAACACTATTCATTATATTTTTGTAATTTTACAAGAGACAAAGTGCATTCTCGCTGCTGATTTGTGTGCCTTTGTTATCGGCTGAAGCCAGAACGTGCCACATGCATTCTCCCTTATTATGATATTTTTGGAAAATTTATATACGCCAACAAGTACAGAATTCATACAACATGGAAACATACTCATGGGTTTATGAAAGATTTAAACTACACGTTATAATATTTAAAGAGTAACAAATCTCTATTTAGATTTCATTTTTTAACTTTAATCAGAAAATATGAATTTGCATAATAATCCGAGCTTAATCACTACATTTTCATTACACACACTAAGAAAGAGTCTAACAATTTTCTTGTTTGTTATTGATTACATCTGAGAATTTAACTGCAAATATTATTGAATAAAATTTGACTAGCATTTCGTCTAAATAAATAAGTCCAACGAAACTTAGTTTTCCATCAAGAAAAGAAAGTTCAATTAAAAATCTTGTTCACGAACTATTGCAGTCTACGGAAAGAGCAACCGAACAGAGAGTTTGCTCTCTTTATAAAATTCATTATATCTATAAACGAAGGCAGATAGGACATGTGTTTATATAATTTTTTTCATCATTTTTAATCATACAATCAACTCCCAAAGTGGGTCGTACATATTATAAAGCGTTTGAACATTTCGAAATTAAGGAACTAAAAATTCTGATATTTCGATTTTCTCCTTTCAAGACGCAAAACTACTATCCCTGCCAAATGCCATGTCACTGGAAATCAGGCGCCCCGTAGAGGCGCGCATCCTCCTGTTTGCGTTCCCAACGAATCGATGATCTTGTCGGAGCGCAGGGTGAATAATGGATTCACCCTTGGAGTCGATTCCCAGCCGTCACCGATAACGTGGGTGGGCTCGTGGGGTAAAGAATCACGGGTGCCGCGTTTATCATTCTCATTTGCCATGTGACTGGCCGCGTCCCGTGGAAATGTCAGGTCAGACTCCGCGGCGGCTATAACATAATGGCTATCGATCGAGCAGGACGCGTTTCACGTGACGTGTACTCGTCGCCGTTCCGCGGGACGCACGTGACTAGTCAGAGGAAAAGAAACGGTCACCTACTTGAGTGAAGAAGTAGTAGTAGACCTTCATGCCGCGGTCTGCGAACAGTTGGGCAAAGTGGATCGACGGACAGATGAAGAAGTAGTCGCCGACCGCGTCGGCTACCATCTTCTGGTACATGTAGCCGTTGTTCACTTGCTCCCAGTCGGTGTACTGTAACAGAATAATTATTTTTTTTTTTTTATTTAATTTTTAATGTTGCATCTACCCTCAAGGGTCATTAGCAACCACGGTTGATATACATGGCTTTGGCTTAAATTTGGTTTAGTAAGTTAACATGTTTCAAAAAATTTATAACATCGGAGCATGATTTTTCATTTTTGATCGCTTCTTTGAGATTTCCGCAGATTTGGTACAGATTCCGTTCACGTTGGTATTTTTGGCAGGAAGTGATGATATGTGTAACAGAATAATTATTTTTGTAAATACAGGAAGAAAATAACGAAACAATTGACGAAGACTTTGACCATTTTTACTTAAATGATTAGGTACATCTTGGATTATGTATACTTATAAACATGGCGTCAGACAAATTCCTTGAAACAAGGATAAAATATCTAGGTGACGTCAGAGGAGGGCAAGATGTATAAGCTATGCTAGTACGATATATATTACTTATGCAGTTTCAAAAGAGTTATATGTTAATGTTTCAAACATGTAAAACTATTTTAATCTTTGATTTGAATATATTGTTAATTTTTGTCTTATGATTCTTGACTTTTGATTATCACTGTAATAATAGTGTCGAAAAGGTATACAAAATTTCAAATACGGAATAGTTAAATTTATAAGTATTCAAACATAACGATAAGAGAAACAGTAATCAGTAGTAAAAGTCAATGATAAGTTAGGCAAAGACCAGAACAATTTTTGACCGAATTTTATATTTATTATTAAAAGTTTATACTTTTTATATAGATATTCTATATTTTTTAGTATCATATAGATTCTGTAGGTTTCTATACATTTAAATTTGCTATAAATACTGCTCTTGACCATTGAATTGGAATCACATTGCAAAAGTTTCTTCTCTAGTACTACAACCCATTGTCATAAACAGCAAATTGTCTTTAGCTGCTAAAATCATTACTAAATACACAGACGATATGTATAAGCCATTAATTTAATGCTGGCTGGCTTTGTAGTATTTAATCCATGGTCATTAATTACTCTAAAGATAATTGCAGAATGTTATGAATACCTGTATAGATTTTCCAATTAATATAATCAGTTTCGCTGTAATTTTGAAGTAAATTAAAATGAAAATAAATAAAAATATTAAAAGTTATATAGAATATACTTAAAACAACTTTTTTATATTTGTTGGTATTCGAATATTTTACTATGTCTTTTAGGATTTCTGTTGTGAAAACACTTAGGTAATTATAATACAAATTTCAAAATTAATATAGAGAAATGACAGGAGATCTCAAGCGAGAAAAAGGTCTAACCAACGACAAGAAGAATCTTTACTTTTACTTTATATTCTTCATTATAAATACTATAGCATATCATACAGAAGCAGCAACAGATGCTTCACTCAATTTCCTCTAGACTACCTTTGCCTCAAATCCTTCACAACGTGACACTATCAATTTCCACCGCAATTTTTTACCTTTTTTACAAGCCAAAAAGGTATTCCCCTGTTGATGAAAACACTGCGAGGGATATTTCCGGAGCTGCAATGTGTTGGCATCCTCTGACTATGTAACTCGTGTTCCAACAGAACGCGCAAAACTGCAATTTGTACAGGTCACGTTTTTGGTTAATTTCAAGCGTGCGCGGGTGCCCTGTGGCGTCACATCCGCGTTTAATCTTTCAACGATCAGACTAATGGTCGGTTACCTCGTCACAAAGCGAACGGAGTGTTTTATTTGACCGAGCACCGTGAAATTTCTTTCGCGACCGTGTTCCACCCTCTCGCGGACAGCAATAATTGCACGTTTTAAATGATGCGCGGCGGTTCTCGTGGCGTTGACAAGCAGCTGAAAATCTTCGTGAAGGAGGAAAATTGGCAAATTAGCGCGCTTACCGCGAGGGGAAGTTTCCTTCAACAAGGAAAGAACCACCCCTGACGTTTACCAGCCACATGGAAGCGTGACGCCAGCCTCCCCTCAAAGAGCACAATTAACGCGGTCAGGAGAAATAATAACGCGCGATGTTTGCATGGAGAACGCGAACAGTAATCGAGGCGTATCGACCTGCCGCGTGTTTACAAGGTAACAGAAGCTGGTACACGCGCTGCAATAAACGGATCCATGAATTTCACTCTGGGAACGTTCCCGCGAAAACTCAGGCTATGGCTCGCCGCTTAAGCCAATCGTGAAATACGCGAACTTGCGCGATAACGGTAAAGAAGATTTGTTTCCTTTCGTGGTAAAAAGTTCTGTATACGGTCTTCGAAATTTCGACGTAACCGGGAGTTAAGTTCACTTTTACTGGAATCTAATGTTGCTTGAGTTATACTGTTTCAGGTTAAGGGTGGTATTAACTTGGATTTAATTTGGGTTTTGAGTAGAGCTGCGTAAGTCAGATTTAGTTAGAGATGAAATCTACGCTGATCAAATTAATATGCAAAGATAGAAAATTTTTGTTTTGGTGGTTTTTTTTGGTATGGTATTTGGTTGATTTAAATGATATTTCTTTTTAATATAGTTGAATGTAGCGTCAGCTACATCTTAGGGTGCGAACACATTATTATCACGTCATCTGAACTCATGTTACAGACTATAGTCAATCGATAGTGTGAGCCGAGATTTTTCTCTTGTTTTAGAAATATCAGTTATATTATTATCAAAATATGACTGAAGAATACATTAAACAAAGAGTAATAAAATAATCAGTGTATTTTTCGTTGAATTGAATTTATTATTTTCAATCAAGATAGTGTTCAAAATGTTGTCCGTTTCCTCATGGAAAGTTGTAATCTTTTAATTAGGTTTGTAGATCTGTAGTGAAATCAGTGACATCGCTTATTTATTAAGTACGCGTGTACTCGACTGATATTTAAATTTCAAATAAATGGATATTTTGAAGCAGTAGGTTGAAATATTTGTACGTGGTAGATTGAAATATTTGTACGATTTTGCTGAAATCTAATTCAGAGTGAATCGATTTAAATTTAAAGTTGGTCCAATTTGAAACAGTCTATTCTTGTATATATTTAATAGACACGAGAAAGGAACCCAACCATTAACTAATCATTTTGAATTGAACGTTGATTAAACTCCAAATATATTTTATTTCAGTTTAACGTATAAAGGGAAAGTATCAAGTACATCACAGACATGTCAACGAATTACGTCCAAATTTAATATGTAGCTTAAAATATAATCTATTCTTAGCTATCTGTAACACAAAAAGGGGAAATTAAAGTTATCTTAGTAATTGCAATAAAATTTAATTTGTCGGACCAAACTATTCTAAATTCAAGATTGGTCTAACCCAAAATGCAATCTGATATAAATTTAATATACAAGCGTAAAATATAAACTGCATCACAGTAATTTCAGTGGATGCTAACCAATTTAAATTTAGCATTGATATATCTTAAAATTTAATCTATTCTTATCCACATGGAATACTCGTGGAGGGATCAACTCTTTGACATAATTCTCAATAAAGCTTTATCCTAGAGTTAATCAATTTAAATTCAATACTGATTTACCAAGTATCCAAGAAAGTTAAAAGTTCGCTTCTATTATAATAAAAACTCAGAGTTTTATAAAAATGAAACTTGTAAGCAATATTCTTGGGGACGAGCAGTAAATGCGACTTGAGGAACAAAATTATTTTATTAAAAACATACAAGCGATCTTATTGCAACTTCAAGAACCACAGAACTTTTTTATGTACCTTTTAATCTAAAATGTAGTTTATTCTTACTTAACCTTCCATTCTCTTGAAGTTCTCCCTAGAAACTATAAAGAAACTCAAAGAAACGTTGCAACATTTACGAACGAAAATTACTAGACAATACTCCAGAGATATTAAAAAAGTAACACAGAATTTTTGTAGACTTCTTAAAAGCTTAGAGCATCAAAAAAGTCTTTGGTAGACACAAACAACCCAGATTGCTCATACTGCTACTGATAAAATGATTACTGATCAAGGATCAAATCTAATCCACAAACGAAAAGTTCGCGACTATCTTTTCCCAATATCGGCATCACGTAGCCCAGACGTAACCAATTTAAATCCAACCTTGACCTACCTTAAAACCCAGCCAATTCTTATCTAAATTTAATACAGATCCAACAGAAACCCATCACGAATCCAGCTTAAACCTCGCCGACCTAACCGCGTCGAATTCCTATCTTCATCCCTTTAACTAATTTCTAAGCCCATGGTTTAGCCTGGCAGAGGAAGGCGCTGAAATCGTGGCAGGAAGTTCACCCCCTCGAAGCGTCGAGGAGCCGCTCAAAGGCAGAATTTCATCGCGAACCTGTTGCAGAGGGGGTGCGTTCCGGCAGCGAGGCAAAAAGTGGAAGCGGAGACGCGTGACAAGTTAAAAGGGGACCCATTATTCCGGAGTTCCGCGAGCAATGGGAAGCTCAGGCTTCCGTGAGAATGGGGCGAAACGGCGAGACAGGCAATCTGAATTCTCGAACGGCAGTTAACTTCCGATTAATTAGCACCAGTGTTAATTAACGTCGCTGTCGATCGATGAACTTTCTCTATCGAACCGCTCGAGAGCTATCTCTCCTTTGACTTGGATGCTGCGTTTAGCGTGCCTGCACTTCTGCTTGACCTTAGAAAGGAACTTTGAAGCTTCAGGTATCACAGAATTTTTGTTATAAGCGGGATTATTTGGGAAACGACATTGATTTTAGGAATTAGTGGAATTCAAGGTATGTTCTTTGTATTGTATGAATGTATAGGATTATGAAAGTTATGGAAATTTTATTATGCTGCTCGTTGTGTGTTGAAGATACGCGTAGGTTCACACCAACTGTTTCATTCCTTTGCTAATGTTCTCCTGATACAGATTGTCTGTTTTAGATAGCAAATTTTAGTCTGGTGATAAAAGTTTCAATTTCAGGAATTCTTGAAAAGTGATATCAAGTCATGTGATTTTCTTTTTATTCTTCGTTTTCATTTTCTTATGAATTCTCTAGTTTAGATAACAAATTTTTGCCTAGTGTCGAAATGCTGACTTCGATGAATTTCTTGCAAATGACAGCAAATTCTTGGAGTTTAAACAATTTATTTTCTATTTTCTTTCTTAATACAAAAACGCAGTCTTTCGCAAAGAATTTCCATTTTATCTTTAAATTTTCAACTTGTGAAATTTCTTAAAAAAATTTATCAGAAACGAAATATTTTGGTAACTTCCTATGTATATGGTTGTTTTTTTAGTTGTATTTTTTGAATACAAGTTCTATTATTTTTGTTTTTCCTAATATAAGTTCTAATATTTTCGTTGGAAACTTTTTGCCTGATGTTGAAATTTTCAATTTGGCGATTTTTTGAATATAACTTCAAATTCTGGAAGTTTAATTAAATTTAATTTGAGAAATTTTTTGGGTAGTCATATTAAGGTTTAGGAGTTTCTGGATCTTCTTTATTCCTGTTTTCCTTATAGAAATTCTTAATTTTACATATTAAATTTTGATCATGTAAGGGAATTTACACTTCGCAGACTTTATTACAGAATGAAGTCAAATTCCAGGATTCCGCGAAAATTATGAAGTTCGTGAAACCTTCTCTGTTCATACTTCTATTTTCTCAGTGCAAATTCTTAATTTTAGCTACTAAATTTTGGCCAGGTGTTGAAATTTTCATTTCAGGAAATTTCTTAAGAAGTGACGTCATATTTTAGAAATTTAAGCAAGTCAGGAAAATCCTGCGACCTGTTTCGTGATTATATTCACTTGCTACAAATTGTCAATTTCCGCCAGTCATTTTGGTTGAACGTCAACATTATTTTCTGGTCATGAAATTTCTTTGATATTTGTCACTTAAATAATAAATCAAATTAATATGTCACTTAAAATGGCAATTATTGTAGAATAAGTTAGCTACATCAATTTTTTGAAAATCATAAAATAAATAGACGTAAATGCTATTTCAATATTCCTTACGCAATTTTTTAATTTTCATAGAACTTAATTTCTATATCTTTAATCATTTTTAAAATGATTTCTATAATTTTCATTTTTAATCTCGTATTTCTACACTATACTACATTGCTACCCTCTTTCTTCTCTACTGTAATTTCCAGAATTTTTTCATTCCACGTATTTATTTTTTCAAAGGGTAATAATTATTTAACAATTTCAGTTATGCAACAATAAGGTAATCTTTTGAATAATAATAATAGTAATAATAGTGTATTAATTTAAGAAGTATATTACTTTTATGGCATTGTAGAAAATAATACTTGATTCAATATTTAAAAAAATGTATCATACGCAATATTATACAAAATAATAGGTAAAATAAAAGAATTAATCTGAATTTTATTAGATTCGCAGCTTTTTTCAAAGAACTCAGAAATCATGCTGATTCACCTGACAGTAGTCATTCATTTCTCAATTAACAAACGAAGTGAGCATCACTGACTATCAAAAAGAAGTGAGTCGTGATTAAGTTAACAAATGAAAACGACAAAACGTAGAATACAAGCAAACTTTGATTGCTAACAGATTACTTTGCGCCTCTATGCGCTGTTGCTTCGTCCAGCGAGTTTAATGAAACGAAACTGCGGGCTAAGGACTCTTTTCCTTGATCTTCTCGAGTCGACAACCAAAGGCGCACTCCCGTTTGCTTGTAATTAGCTGGCTTCGCGCTTGTAGTTGAAGACTAATTTCAATATTCCTGAGAATTTTAAGCGCTCTACTAACCTTTAGGCTAACACTGCGCTTTCCTTTGATAAAGAAATATAATTTCGTTATTACAGAAATGTTATAAGACTGAATGAAATTTTCTACTCATAAGGTACAGATGTTTGTAGCAATTGTATATTATTAAAATATTATAACTGTATTTGGAAGAAACGTAATTTCGTTCAAGCAAATAATGTGTTAATGAGTAATACTAAGTGGATTTCTGAACACCATTGATTTTAATGCAAATTAAGTATACATGTCCATAATACGACATACAATACATTTGTTCGCAGAGTTGTTCAAAAGTTTCTTATTTGAGTAACTTTTTATTCAAATAAAAAATTATTTGTTGTTTTTTAATCACTTCGTTATGTTTGTAATTTTTAGTCGAAGATCCTATGAATAAAAATTTATTCGAAATATCATTGAAATAAAATTTTATTTGAATAATGTCCAGCTCTGACAGCAAGAAGTAAAAGTATTTTGTATTATCCCTTTTACAATTCATTTCTATTTTAAATACATTTAATACGTTTTCAACGTAAATTAAGCAATCACATCAGTAAACTATAATAGAAAAAAGGTCTTCCAAACTCCATGTTCTATGAAGCACTAGGTCTGTAAACAATTTTTAAAAATAGAGGCACTTAGTTTGGGATTTAAAACGAAAACGAGAGCTCCCCTTTAAAGTAAAATTTCATTTTCTTTCGTGGCTTAAATTGTTGCTTCAAAATGGAATTTACTATCATAATACTAAACCCTTTATTAAAGTAGCTCTTCCATTTAGTGCAGTTTGCGCAGGAAAACAGTTCGCAGAAAACTGGAAATCTTTAAAGCAGAAGTTTCTTGTCTGTGAAAGGAAAATCAGGCACAAGGCCTTTTCAAAGCCAAGTTTCATTTTCCTTTACACGTAAAATTTCACTACCAAAATGAGGTTTATTAGGAGAACATAGCGCTAAAGGAATTTCTTTATCCAAAAATTCTTCGAAACAGAAGCTTTTAATTTGCAAAAGAAAAGATGAGTACAGTATTTCTTTGAAGCTAAGACTCACTTTCCTTTACAACCAAAATTTTGTATCCAAAATGAAATTAGCATTAGGAAAACCTAGCAAAGACAATAGCAGGGAACTCACGCGTCACAATATATTTTTAATTATACTTTTTCAACTGTCTGTAACTTTACTTGTACCTATATTTTATAAAATCAAAAGACGTTACCCATTTAATATACAAATAGATAAATAAATAAATAATATAGGTACAGCAAACTCACATTTTACATGATATAACAATATTCTTTAATATTCACAGGCTCCTCTGAATATTTCGTATATTTTTAACAATGATAATATTTACAATTTTACCTATTCTATTTACCCTTTTACCTATTTTACCTATCGTTTCTTTATATCAGTAAATCCTATTACTTATTTCTATAGAATTTAGTATCTGTACCAATCACACCATCTCATCGATTAAAATAAGTACTACAATTGAATTTCATCGTTTCCCATGTGATCACAGAAGTCAGCTTTATTCCCTAGGGAATAGTAACTGTAAGTCAAAACATAAGTCAGCCTCCAAGTTTTCGATTTCCACCAGATTATGCGTGTCTTTGGTAATTCCAGTCAGAGACAGGTCAAAATGAACGGTTTTGCGACACCACGGTACGCAATATGATATCGTTATCTACGTTCCAGAGTTCTGGTTCCAAGGCTTTAATCAAACTTTCAGCCGAGTGTCTTCGCGGTAGGACACGTAATCTACGAAGCATAACGCGTTCTTATTGGGCGAAGAAGCTGGTTGTCAGCGATGACAGCGTAACAGCGGTGACAAAAATGGATTGTCTCCGCTTGCAAAAGAAGCATAAATAATTAACGAACAATTTAAAGAGACATTTAGAGGGAGACTCGTGTACGGGGTGTTACAAAGTTTTCTGAACTTCGACAGTGTTCTGCAAGTGAAAATAAAACTAGAATGATATATATGGTCGAACCACTGAATCTCGAGTCTCGAAGGAAGAGCTAAAATCCTTGAGTTATAGACGTTTCAATTTATCATTTTCGAGTAAGAGAAGTTTAATATACGAAGATTTGACTTACAGAGGGTTTGTACTAGAGTTAATAGTGTGCTGACTGTAGTAACTTAAACAGAGAAAAATTCAATTTCAACTTGGAAAGTGTTAGTGTCTTAGGTTTCTTTTTAGAACTCATTTTGCTCAACGTAAATGCGAAGGCGACAATTTAAGACGATGATGGGAATTATGCATTGGATTTATAACAAAGGACTAGCTTGCATGGATATACTTGGATGGAGGAGTATGAAGACATATCATGTGTCATCTTATGTTTTCTAGCATTTATTTGTTTCACAAATTAGAATAAATACTTATAAATTCGAGTTATAGAGGTAGAACACGATGAAAGTTTGACTTATGGAGGTAAACCTCGATTTGTAGAACCTTGATTGTTCTAAATTCGTGTTATAAGAGTAAAAAGGAAATCAGACGTTTAAGATGTCAAATGTTCCAACAAGTGGACACCGAAAAATGCTTTTCTCGATATTTGAAACGTGTCCTAATAATTGAATGTACTATTCTATGATATTTTCTGTTTTTTATTAACAGTACTGATTTTTTAATTACAATTTAAGCTTAAAGTTAAATAAAATTAGCGTCAGTGTCCAGGTACCAGGACATGGCCAGCTACTGGGACATTTATCTTAACATCTCGTGTAAAGGAACTACACGAAATCACAGGAAAATGAAATCAGCTTACAATAAATTCAATAATGCATCGATATCAGACTCGTATCAATAAAGGTGTGCAACGCTTCAAAATAGAAACATAGATATTCACACCATTTACACCACATTTCATATTTTGTGTTACAATTTTTAGTCCTATTTGTACCTGTACAACACACTACCGAAGTATATCTGGAAAAATGTGGGACACCTTATACAGAAAACATTCCTTTGATGCAATATAAAGCAGGCGAAAAGAAGGAACACTCTTACAAAGTGAAATTAGTCCACCTCTAACGGGTGGCGAAAATAGAATCGCACTTTCCTAAATTCGAGTAATTCAAGGGTCAACGAGAATCCAGGACGCGTTTCGATCCCCCCACCTTTTGGTCACGTTCCTCGCGAAAAGGAAATGCACTTTGCGCGGCACGCAGTCGGAAATTCGATGCACCTGCACTTGTGCACGCGAAGCTGTTGCGTTAACAATCGCGCTTTCGACGGCCGCGGTAATTCCCAGCGACGACTTTCACCCCTCGTTAGCTGATTTTTTAGCGTCCTGCCGCTGAAATTCCGCTCGTTCAGTCCCCCTCCACTCCCCAACGTGGTTCGCTTGATAAATGTCAAGCGACGATGCTGTTCGAACGTTCATTTGCCTCCGAGCACTTTGTCCAGCATTCGAGGTGATATTATCGAGTGAAAAATAAATCCAAGCTTCATCAATTAAAGCGAGACTGCGAGAGAAAGGTGGTTTCGAATTTTGCACTCTTCAGAGTGACCAGAAGTGGTGATGCACACTCTCGTCTAAAAGTATTAGGACACTTGCTCGGTCAGATTATACGTATTTGGGAGAAATTCTAAAATCAGTAATGAATTGAAATTAAGAGGCCTAAAATTTACGTGAAATGTGTCTAACTTATTCTACTGCTGATGTGTACTGGTCTGGGAGACACAGTGAAATAAGTAGAATGTGTCTTAAGTCAGACGTAATAGGACCAGTGGAACAAGTCCCAAGTTGAACATAGTAATCCCAGTAGAATAAGTTTCAAGTCAGACACAGAGAGCTAAGTAGAATTAAACTTAAGACAAGCACAGAGAAATTAATAGAATAGGTTTCAACTTAGGTTTCTAAACTTGGAACTCCCAATTTAGATGCAGAAAAATCAGTAGAAGAAATTCTAAGTCAGACACGGTGAAATCTTGTCTTATTTTAATATGTAGAATCATTCCTTAAAATTCGTGATCTTTGACTACTTATATTGTAAAATGAAAGTAGATTGAAGACAGTAAGTATCCTGATGCTTTTGTACAGGGGTGCACATATCTGTGGTTGTAATTGCGAAAAGATCTAAGTTACATGTTTGTGTTTTTAAGATATTCATATTTAATGTTTTTAATTGCAATGGTGTCTTACGGAGTTGTGTCTTCTTGAATATTTGCTCTTAAGTGAAAAATTCTTTTAATGCCCTTTCTTCTTGCTGGAAATATAAAATCTATATTCTGGTTCTCAATTAAGGCCTTAACTTGAATTTTTTGAAAGTGTGATATAGGTTGTTTTGACCTACTGTCACAGATATAACGTTGAATCTTTAAAGTTCCAATCTCTCAGCGACAGTATTCCCTCATCGCACAAGCTTTTATTTTTCACATACCACTATGCACTGTACACCTATCTACTGGACCATACCCTGGCACTGTTCAGAAGAATTTTTAAAATAATTTTTCAATAATTAACAGGCTTAGAGGATGAAGGTTTTATGTCACAAATACGTCGTCTCAAGTAAATTGAGTTTAAAGTTAATCTACCTGAATTTTTTATAGGTATAATCTTGATATACTAAAGAATCGCGAAACTAACTTAACAATTCATACTTACTACTATTCTCAACTTTATACTCAATTTTCTTAAAATAAAATATTCGTAACATAACACTTTTATTGTCTAAGTCCTTCAATTATCGTTAGCACTTAATAACGTGCTCATCCAAATCTGCAAGGTATGTTATTCTTAAAAACCTGAACCACGTGGTTAGTCGAATAAATTATATTTCATAATGTAACACTGAACTATTAACAATGGTTCAATACTGACGACTAGGTTGAAAAAGACTCCTCGATGCTTTTCTGAATTCTATAAACTGTAGACTGTGCTATTAACGCCTAGAAGTCAAGGTACTGGCCAAATCTCTCTTCCATTTTATCCTAAGCGCATCTTCCTTGGAGGACAGCCAAAATATTCCCAAAGTCAATTGTCTAGGCAATTAAATGTCACGACATGAACTGGGAGGTATTTGGCTCTTCTGGCTGTTAAGGATGATCCCAACGAGTTCGCTAAGCGTTTGAAATCTGAGCTTGCAGAGAAACATTCCTTCAGCACAAATTTACTGCTTATTCTAACAATTATAAAGTACGTATGTACCATTTCACGCAGAAAACACAAACTTCTTAATGGTATAATTTCCATTTTCGTTGAAATGTTTCTTCAAGTGAAAATGCTGCATCCTAAAAGAATTAATAGGTTGGAAATGAAGTTTCCAGCGCAATTATGTAACTTTTATTTGCATCTTTTTTTTTTAGCATGTAGACTCATTACTCAGAATTTTTAACACCTGCTACTGAACAGTTTGCATATTTACCATATGTACGTATTTACTTTAGATTTACATTACTGACATCGCGTATTAATTAAATTAGACACAGACTCATACTACTGCTGCTGCATCTGACCGACATTAAATTAGATTTTCGAGAGAGACATGTCACACACATAGTTTTAATATTTGTCAGGACCTATTTTCATTTATTTATTATCATAATTCATAATTACAATTTATAATTCATTTTCTTGTGTACCATTATGAAATAGAACATAGCATGAACCGTGTTATAGTTTCGTATAGAAAGATTTTTCGAAATAAATTTGCAATATTTATAAAAATATGTATGTAGCATGTTAACTTATTGTTGGACAACGTAGGTTTCTTAATGACCTAATTTTCATTCTCTGGATAACTCTAAGAGAGTCAACCCTCCCTCCATGTATTTCCTAGAACGAACATGTCCTTGAAGTGGACCTTAGAGAGGTCTAATTGGAAAATGTTAACATAACATCTACAGGCTTACAGCATTTCATTACGCAAGTAGAACTTACAGAACCTTGCACAAACAGTCCTTGTTTGGAAACCGACCTATAAATCCTAAAAGTCCTTCGTGTATTGTGGGACCTTACAATCGGCGTTAATTGCCGATGAAAGTGATTTGGCAATGAAACAGTTCGAGTAAATGTTAGGTACTCTTGCAGGTAGACCAAGTTCTTCAAAAAAGTACACAATTCGAAACAATTTGACTTTTTAAAAAACGCAAACTCTAAAACCACAATGCTTTTCAGGTTTAGCGTTTCCTTGATAACTGAGCCTTTCATTTGCTAAATAGATTAACTTCACGAAACAAAAGTATTTATATTTATTTAAACCCTTTAACGTCCAGACACTTAAATCATCATCTGGAATACAATGACGCAAAATGTTGACTTTGGAGGGAATAGCTACTCGAGTTTCATAATCTCAAACTTAGAGATCTACTTCATGAGATAGAGTACTTGTGAAACTACAGATTCCTGTTGAAAGGAGGATATTAATCAGCAACAGAGTCTGAGTCACGTTTAAAGTGAGTGTTATATCCGCGAAATACTGGAAGCTACAGACCTAATATTAAAATTAACAAGGTTAACGTATGTCTATCTTCATCAAGGTACCAAAATTACAACTTTAACAAAACACATAATTCATACAAACAACAATAAGTTATACATGTCTATATTTTTATTCAACACTAACGACCAAAAATTCCCTATAATGTGTTTACAGAATAAAATCTCCATAAAAAGTAATTGTATCGGTCGTTTGAAACAGTCTGGTCAAATGTAAAAAATTAAGCATCAATCAAGTCTGCTAATAAAATTTAAAAAAATTCAGAAAGTGGAGTTAACCACTCTGACTTGCGAACGTCTGAATTGACGCTTATGGACAGTATAATTTCTTTCAAATTGCAAAGGAACAGAAGTGGATGGTAAATCGCGACTGGCGACAAATCGAGACGACCCGCGGAACTAGGGCGCGGTCACAATTAATGGAGAGACCCAGTGGCCCAGGGAAATCGCGAGGACAATAAGAACCACGCGATGAATTTACAATGAGAGCGATATTAATGAATCGTCATAATAAAGAGGAGACCTCGTGCTCGACGATTACTGCGTCCAACTGCGCCAACCGAATTTATTATCGCGATAAACGGGACGGGGACAAATAGACTCGCGTCTCGGGGCTGTCGTGATTAAAGGAATTTCTAGACCCTTCGACGGCTTATGAATTCATTATGTTGCACACCCGTGATGGTTTTCGATGCGCGACATTTGCGATGAAAATTACATTGTTTCGTTTATGTACATAATGTTTCTGTTATTAAATTTATTCCCAAATATAGAGTTGATTTTATTAAATATATTTGTAGTATGCAGTTCGTTGTATATTTAATGTGAAATATTTGATTTTGAGACTTTTAATGAAAGAGAATATAATTAAATTATTATGTGAGATTTAGACAGATTTTTAAACATACGTTTATTTCAATAGTGAGATACATAACAAAAATCGTTTAGCAAAATATAATCTACGCGTATTTTATTCCAACTGCTTTATGATGGTAATTTGAAAATCACGTTCTTTGAATTGTGTCACTTTGAAAGCAAATGAGCGATATACGTGTGCCTGGTTATTCGTATATTATAAAGGGAAATGACTTTTTTATGAATAAAATATTTAGTTTGTATAAAAAGCGAGTTTTTAGTTCATTTTCTCTGGTCTCGATTGTCTCTTAAGCCGCAATTTATTCGAACTGTTTGTTTCTCGTTTAAGCCAGAAATAAACTGGTTAACCGATGTCCTACTCTGTTATTTCTGGTTTGTAAAAAACTGATATAAAGGTAAAAAGTAGGCATCTGTACTTTCTCTTTCCCTTTTTAAAATATTGTCTATAACTGTTATTAAAATTAAGTAGATACCTACTTCTTAAAATTTCACGACAATAAGCTTATTACTGGTACATTTCCATTAAAAAATTTTACATATCTAGATACACATACGTTAAGCTTTTATAAAGTAATTTATTATTTTTTGCTACTGTTTTCTTTCTTACTGTTCTACTACAAAATTTCACATACCCATATATGTGTTAAGCTTTCACGAAGTAATTTCTTACTTTCTGTACTCGAAGCAATTTAACGTTTGAGTTTTTGAACTCATTGTCAGATGCGTGAAACCAAAGTCAGTTGCTTAACTTCTTCCCATTTCCACGCGCCGTAAGCCAAGATTATCCACGACACAGCTTTGATCTCAAGAAGCTTCCACAAGCCCGTCCTTTGGATTCCGAAAGCTTAAGCCTTCTCAGTCGAATTCCTGAGAAGGCTTTGTTTCGGAGCGAGCCAGTAGAACACCATCACTTGCGATGCTCAGCTCTGTAGCTTGGCCTCCTAGTTTGGCCTTATTCTGAGGGAACCTTTTAAATAGGAATCTGACCTACGTGATCACTGATAAGGTAAAAAAGAAACTTTTACTGGATTAATCAGTGTTTTTTTAAATAGATGATTTTCAATTTTCAAGAATGGATGTTTTAAATATTTTCTAGTTAATTCTTTTATCGACCACTTCCAGGCTATTAAATTTTTCCTATTCATTTTCTGATTTACAATTAGCTGAATATCGATCTTTTGTGTGAAGCATTGCTTTGAGTATTTTTCGATAGAGAATTTTATAAGCAGAAAGCAAAGACAGAAAAACAGAAATTTTTATTTTAAATTAGTAAAATATATACGGTGTTCGATGACAGGTGTGAAAAATCATGAAGGGTGACATTAATGAGATTGTGTAAATGTTTAACTTTCAGAAAACATATTGAATTGATTAAATATAAAATATGTATGTTTGAGAATTATAATTTCGCAAAATATATTTAAAGTTTAATTGAGATGTTGATAATGTTCAATCTGTAATTATTTTCTTACAATTTATTTTAGTTTAAAGAAGTAAGAAGAACAATACGTAGGTATCTGAAGCATAACTATTTATCTATAATTACTGATTATAAAATAAAATAGTTTTCCACCATTATTAATAACTATTCCAAAACTAGATTCACACAAATTGCTCGTAGCTTCGCGTGGAGATTGTGAATGTGCCATCACACTTGGGCAGTTATCTTTGATTAGTTTAGCTCGTGGGTTTTCTATACACGCACTATATGTATACATGCCATGTCTAGTAGTATTAGTGCATGCTGAAAGTAGAATAAGTTTCTAACACAAATACATTGTAGACACATTTTAGATGCATCTTTAAAACATCTAATACCATTTTTAAACCATTCTGACACGCGTTATAAAATACCTTCTAGAAACAAATTTTTGTTGAAATCAGAAAGTATTTGAATAAAAAATGATTTAGTGATTACGAATAATTTATTTTATTCACAATTTTTATTCATATCTTATTTGAAGCAGTAGTTCCAAAATTTTAGTCGAATACAAATTTATTTCATTACCGTTTAATAGAGAGTAAAAATTTATTTAAATAATGCTCAACTCTTCAACAGAAGCTTATGGTGCTAAAATAAATACATGTAGGTACGTATACAAAATAGGTCAGCACATTCAAAGATTCAAACGGATAGCAGAAATAAACATCAAAAGAGTACAGTAACAGTAAAAAAGTGTCAAAGTTTGCAACATTGTTCTTGCTGGTACTTTCACAGCAACCGTGGTGGATGATTTAAATATCTTTGTATCGCTACCACTGTCGAATATAAAGTGTTAAAATGGAAATTGTGCATTCTTCTTGCATTTTTTCTGACTTCCACAAGTTTATAACTGAAACGTTTGAGAGATACATTCCTACATACAATGTAAAAGCCATACTTTAAATAACACAGATATCTACACAAATTTAAAGAACCCAAAAATTTATCACAAAATAGATGAATACTCGACTCTTCACTCTAAGGTTCATTAACTCCTCCTGTTTTTCTTTTAAACTTAATTCAATGATGTAACAAGACCTGCTCCATATTTGTAGCACGAATTTGAACATCGTCTGAACTCATTTGCACTCGTCGTTGTGAGATAACGATTTCAATATTATATAGAAAATATAGCAAAATAAATAGCTACTCGTATAAATAACACTAATTCAGGTTTCAGGAAAACCTGAATTTAATAAATAGTTTACATCATCAAGAGGCGAAGAGAATTTCATTAAACACTGAAAAATGGAGGGAGCGTGAATTTTAGTTGGCGTGGTTTCACGCTAACGTGGCTACCGTCGTCCTCAAGTAACAAAATTTATGACAGTGTTCCGAAAACTCAAGGGCGTGAAATATCATATTTATGGGAAAAGGGAGGGTGGAAAGTACGTCCATGTTTAACAGCAACGAGGAGGAAAATGGACGCGCATGTCCATAACGTACCTCGTGGATACAACCTATACAATATCACTGTAGATCTGTTTACTATTATCTATTATAATGTTTACTGGGCAGTCCTAAACGGAGAGGACAGGACGCTACAATATTTTAGACCTTATACTGTCGGCCAAAAGTATCTAGATATTTGATAAATTGTGAAATATTTAAAGGCTATCTAAATCTGTAAAATAGTAGTTGAGGAAAAGAAATTTTCTTTACTTTCTTATGAAATAAATATGAAATAAATGTATAGAATTATACTTTTGTCTGAAGTTTTACATTTATTGTTTTGAATAATTCACATGTTATCTACAATATTATATTACATTCATTTTATCTAGAACTTCCATTTCTACTTTTTTTTAAAATAAATGAATAGTTTTTAAATACAAAAATAAAGATTTTGTATCCTACGTAGATTTACATATTCCACCTACTAAACGGATATTTTAACACTTAGGAAATTTTATTTTCCTTCCTAGCCAAATATTTCTCTCAACAAAAGGTTCCATTTTCCTACAGTCTAAGGTCCACTTAAAACTTCTAGCCGAGTCAAGTGCTTTTTTGTGTTCTGATCCTTTGTTACCGCAATGCAAAGTCAAGTGTTCCATTTTATTCTACTTTCCCCCACATTCCGTAAGCTACTTACGCCTAGTAGAATATTTATTTCCTAAACACGGTACGAAGCATGCTCGCCTCCTTTTTCTTGTGTTCGACTCTTTACTACGTCCGCTGTTCGTGCGCCATGTAACGCGAGAAGTTGATGTTCAGCGCCGCAAGCGTCCACCGGAAGTTAACCACCGCTAATTTCATGGTGATATTAAGGAAAGTTTATTCGGCGCGGCCGCGTGACCCGGTTCCTCGATCGTCGATCGGGTTGCACGTTTAATCTGATTCTCGATCGGGCCTATAATTACACGTGACAGGCAATTTTCATGCGTTGAACCGCCCCTGAGTACCGTAAGCCGTGGTTTAAATTCAGCCACGCGGTTAGCTTATCGACTTAATTCAACGTAGATACATTCCGCGGCCCAGCTCGCCTTCCTTCCAGGGTTCTACGCTGGAATTTGTTACCGACGAATTTGTATTCATCCCTGCCTCGCTGATCACTTTCACGGCGAACAGGGCTGTTTGTTATAATATTTTGTTGCAGCTTCGTCGCTCTGTGTATTATACTATTGCATTTTCGCCAGGAACTGTTCAAATATACATGGTGCTTCATAATATGTGGGACCCACTTTAGGAGTTGATTGTATAACATATTTTAATTATATGTATAACATATACATATAATTTTAATTATACATATTTTAATTATACATATAATTTTAATTATATGTATAATATATACATATAATTATAAGTCATATAAACACATGTCCTGCTTTAATTATTTTAATTTTGTTACATTAGAAAGCTAGCCATGTAAATTCGTCTGATGATGATGAGTCGTCAGCTTATTTCGAATGGAGATATTAGATAAAAAACAATTCTTATTTCATAAAATCATCTCTATTAAGCTGTTGTTAATCATTAATTATTAAGGAAGGCACTTACTTTGCAATCATATTTGCATTCAATCTAAACGAAGTCCAATCTACGTTAAAGTACGATTAAATTTGAAGCGTGCATATACTCATTGATTGAAGTAATTAACCGTAGAATGTGACGCAATCAGTTTAAAATCGCTTCAAAGTATCTCCACCTTGAATTTTCATTTCCATCGAAACGAACCAGATGAAGCGTTATTAATATCGCCTGCAATCATCCAAAATTGGTGAGCAGGTTCGCTGCATACTGTATTCACGATTTCGTCAATAGTTGGACGTGATTTACGACAGCTGTCGCTAATTATAGTAATTCGTCGTTCGCCGTCGCGATAATTGAACTTTGGGGACAATAGTATTGTTCCATCGAGTGAACCCGAAAGAATGTCGCAGTTCGTACTCACGCATTGCATTAAACCGACCCATGATTCCATGATTACCAATGGTAGCATTATTCAAGCCTGTATCTCCATTGAGATCGCAACATTTGTCCTCTGTTCCGTGACAAAAGCGAGTTTCGAGTAAAAATATACGGGGTGTCTCAGAACTGCTGATACAAGCAGAATGAAGGTGATTCTAGAGGAAAAAATAAGTCGAAAATGTGGAATATAATTTCTTTTGTATCATGCTGTGTTTTCAGGGACATTGAGTTTTATAAAGCACTAGCTTTCCACTTGTAGCACCAGTTCTGGGACACCCTGTGTAAAGTGTTTTCAAAATCATGGTACAATCGAAAAAGAGTAATTCGGGATATCAAAATAAGTTGAAAATGTAGAATACATTTTTTAGCATAGAGGAGAGTCTATACTAAAGACGACCATGATAGTCATTATTTATAATAGAATGTTGATCATAGTTTGACTAGCATTGATATTAAGTCTGTGAAGTGTAAATTGACTTCAGAGAGTGCAGTAAGATTTATTATAAATGTCATTGCAAAAAGACCATCAGGACGAATCTATGTATAGATACCATTTTTATCCAAAATTTAAAATCAAAGTGGAACATCTTGAAGAATAGCTTTAAAATGCATGATTTTGCGGTTTCGAACAAAAGAACCTGTGATAAAATTCCGTTTACTTTGTGAATTCGAGCGTTTCCTCGAGACACTCGAGGAAAATTCGAGGAACGAAGATAAATGTTTCAGTAGTCGACCATGTCTTGGTACCTGAACACTAACGCTAATTTTATTTAATTTAAACTTTGATTTTAATATACGTACAAAAGAAACAAAACTAAAAAATAGTAGTATCATAAAATAGTATATTGAGCAACTGGAACGTCATTAAAGTGTTAACACATGTATTTTTAAAATATCCACTTACTGGGACATTTAGCAACAAGCGTTTGGATATTAGGACATTTGTCTTAAATAATATTTTAATAAATTGAGTGACCAAATGTGCTTCCTAACCTTCGTTCCAAGTCGGATTGGGACATCGACTTTAAGAAAATAGCGCAGACAAAAAGTATGAATCATTTCTACAATCAGATGGAAAGATCTGATATGTCATAATTTTCAAATGTTTCACTACAGCGATTTTAAAATTAGATAAACCCATAAAAAACCCCACATGTAGTAAATTATCATCTTATTTTTGCGTGAACTACATAATACAGAGGTATCATCTTTAGCAAACTAATCTATCTAGATACACATGGAAGACTACACATCTCGATTTTGAAAAAATAAAGACGTATCAGGTGTTGCCATCTGGTTACACAGTCCACACCTTTCAAACTGAATACCATCCTCTGAATAACGAACTGATCACTCGAAAGCATTTATATTCGACGACTGACAACGTGCCAAAACGTGCAGCACATTAGGATCATGTTTCTGCTGTTGGGATCTTTCAAATATTACACGTTTCAAGAACTGATGGCTTCTCGAAGCGTTCTAGCTACAAGTTGCAGTCGTATTCGATTCCAAGCCGAAGGGGAAGTTTCCCCCAGTCAAAAGCTCTCAGAGGAGGCATGGTGCGTCAAAGGGAAACCTAATCGAAGGTTGATCTGCATAAATCCATCGTAGCCAATCGTACGCGCGCGAAAGATATTCCGTGCCCTCTCGTATCGGCGAGAATCGCGAACTTCTGTTCTAGCCTGTTTCACTTCCGGACGCATGCTCGGGAAGGAAGGCAGGGGCGGGATTCTTCCACGAATATCAACGAAAGATCGGAATTGGCTATTAAAAGTTCGCGATAACTTTTCGCGGCGCATAGGCGAGGGAACCTCTCGTATCCAGAGTGGTTCTTTCCGTACACGGTGTGCTGAAAGTTACTGGAGAATTCGATTGACTTGAATATATCTTTTTGATGATATTATTGCTACTTCTTATTGCTGTTTATTTGTGCTTTTTAAGGAACAGTTTAACCATTAACTAGCAGACTACGAGTCACAATATTTATGTGAGATTAAGTAGAGTATAACTCCTGGATGCATGATTTATTCAGAAATAATGAAGTACCCTGAAATTGCCAGTAGGTACTAAAAACCCATAAAAATTAATCAAATAATTACAGAATATAGTTAGGTATATGTACAGGGTGTTCGACAACGAGCGACAGAAATTTAAAAAGGGTGATTTTATGTTATAAAACAAGATGAAAATAACGATGACGAAATTAGGTTTTTAACTTTGTTTTTGAGTTATTAAGTACTGATAATGTGTCAAAAATCGATATGAAATATGTCTGACTTGGGACTTATTCTACTGACTTCGTTGTGTCTGACTAATGCATGCCGATAGTAGAGTAAGTCCCAAATGAGACACATTTCACGCGAAGTTTAGACGTTTTTACAGAAATTAATCTGAAATGAAGTCTCAAACACAATTTCGTCATTCTTAATTTTTATTCTATTTTGATATGTAAAATTGTTCACTAAAATTTCTGACACCTTTTATCAAATATTCTGTATACTTTTATAAAAAAAAAAGAACTGCAATTGCATCTATTAAGAAATAGATAGGCAAGAAATTATTACAGAAGCTTAGTAGCTTACATTATTAGGTTATATAAATGCTTAGTAATTATCAACTATGTCATTTCAGACTTTCTAGGAAGGAATATTACTTGCATTATTAATGCAATGATCTAATGTAAGTTTCTTGCTAATCGTTGATACTACACAGCTAGGGGTTGCGATTAAATTAGAATTCCAAATTAAATGTTTTAAGAATTTTTTAACTTTTATGTTCTGTTAATATTCCACTGTCAGCAGCTTGGTACACGTACATTTATTTAGATTCATATACTTATTAGTACGCGCATAATCCACATTGTTTACATTAATATATTTACTGGTATGTGCGTAACCTGACATATTTACATTAATGTATTCATTAAAACGCACATAACCCATGTTTATAGTAATTTAACGTTTAATATTTGACGCGAGAAGTATTCATAGCTGAAGTTATAGGAATAATAAGTGAAAAATTGTGAATCTGTATTTAATTTTTAATCACTTTTTGTAATAATTTTTTAATAGATAAGAATACCATCTTGTGTTGCAATACTGATATCATATCAGCTCAGTGTTAGCATTATACATGAGAAAGTACGAAAACAATTTTCTTTATTGGATAAGAAAATGGGGTACTGTTATAAGTTGTAGTTTGCAGTACAAATCTAAACGAAGCTACTTGAAGTAAGTTCAATTTAAAGATCAACTGCGTGACTGTCTCACCTTTTAGGTCGTAATTTATAATAATATTATAAGTCCAATATATTTGACAACAGGTGTCAGAATTTTAAGGGATGATTATACATAGTAAAATAAGACAGACTGAAGAACAGAAAAAATAAGGAATTTATGTTCAAGTAATAATAAGTTTAACAATAATTTAGGTAAAAGTAGTAAGTCTAATAATAATTTAGAATTTAATTGTTGAAAATACGGGCGAAATGCGTCTAACATAGAGATTTATACTTCTAGCTGCGGTCATAAAGCTACGATTATAGTGCAATATTTTCTGCAAGCACAAGCTTTGTCTTTCCGTCAAAGACATTTTGAGACAAACTGAGAAGGAACATCCTTATGATATTTCATTTCTCGTTTATTTCCGCTTGACTGTGAATATGCACCACTGTGTTAGCTTCAGGACTTTCCTCGCGGCTTCACTGCGTTGGGCGCAGACTTATACTACTGTCGCTGCGTCTGAGCAGGCTGTTTGTCGGTAGTACAATATGTCCTCGGACAGACGCCTCTTACGCGCATTTTAAGTATTTTTTTCAGCGACTACATTTCATCATATATCATAATCTAACTGATATACCATTAACCATACCAATTCTGTTGAGGAGAATGTTTCTGAAAAATGCGTATGTATCATTTAACTTGGAAAACTGGCTTTTTAATAATATATTTTTTATTTCTGCTTGAGGAATGCAGAGCAATGACATTTATTTATGCTAGAGATCAAATGTTTGGAATTACTTGCTAATTTTTATTAAAATTATATTACATAGTATACGTATTTTTAAGAAATCAATTCGACATCACATCCATTTTAAAAGACAATCTAAAAAACAGTGGAACAATATCAAGACTGTTACAATATCTAAAACACTCCTAAATATAAACCATTTTCCTCTATTGTCGCTAATAACTCAAAAAGTTCACGTGACCCAAAATAACTGACTTAAAAAAAGAAAAAAATTGCATCAATCATGACTAATTTGTTCATTCTAATCTTAGCACTCACATCTAAGGGCAACGGAATATTTATCATCATTATTCTTAAATATTGTTATCCCTCCACTTTTATAAAATAATATACTTAGAGATGAGATAAGGTAAACGGAAGGTGTAAAATGTGTTAGTGATAACGTGTAAAGGTTCAGGTTCACCGACAGCAACACTGTTTTTAAACCTGGCCTCGATTCAGCTTTCTTTAAATACACGAATATCGCCCACTAGCAGCGATGCCAGAATCGTGGGACGTGGGACGAATGGCTTACCCTCCCTCGAACCTATCGACGTCCCCTATTCTGTTTCCATCGCACTCCACACAAGCATAACCCTACTACTGTCCGTGTGTGCTGTCTGTTCGACGACGAACCTATGACCTACGAACCCAAAACTGCCGTGCCCAGCACCGAGCACTGGAAAGGAATGTGAAAGTGTTCATTTATTGTAAGTACTATTTACTTCGAAGATTATTTCGAATATTTGTCTAGTGATACATGTCATATATTATTCCTACGATTATTGTTTTATCGGAAATATTAGGTGCTAACTCCACACGGACTTCGGGGAGTTTAAGTATTCTTATGTCTGCGAGGCTTCTTTTCCTCCAGAACAGATCGCGTAACGTTACCGAAATATTAATCAATTGTGATGTTCGAATTGTTATATTATTTTTGTATTGGATACTTTTATTGGTACAACAGTATGACTGTTTCTTTCGAAGTAATGACCCTTGAAAATGGTTATTCTGATCCTTAGCTTCAGGGCGTAAAAATAAGAGGGAGGAAACGGTCTTGCTGACCTTTCTGAAAGCCCTTCTCGATGGAGACCTAGACACTGTCAGTCACGACACCAGGAGCTACATCTGGCTAATAGCTATCCAAGACTCCTAAGTCTAATGGCTCAGTACATTGCATGCAAAATTTGTGCTATACGACGTAACACGTATTTGGCAAATTAAACAATTTGCAAAACTTAAACATTTAGCAAAAATGATGAGGATAAAGGTGGTTCGTACGAAACAGTTCGAAGTAAGGTGGTTTTTACATGTTAGAGAAAGTTCTGTTTTTTTAGGTTCTTCTCTGCCCGAAGGGAAGCTCAATTCCTCCCTCCAAGAGATGCGTAGAGGGAAATTCTCATGGAGTGGACCTAAGAATGAAACAATATAATAACAAGGCGGTTTCTCGATTGCACAACGTCTACAGTCCTAATGCATGTAATTATGCGAGTAAGAGCTGCAGGTTGCTGCGCGAGAAGTCTCTTCTTCGGGAAATCGACCCACAAATTTTATTACCTCTCGTCGCATGGCGCGTGGCCTGACGATGCACTAATTGCAGTTGAGAGTGGTCTGGCTAGGAAATACTCTGACTGAAAGTTGGGATCCTTTCCAGCCAGATCAAGTCCCTTCAAGAAATATGTAATACGTGAGTAATTGACTTTTTCAAAGACGGCACTGTTTTCTGTCGGCGCAGCGTAAAGCCAAACACGTGGTCTTATGGTCTTAACATCAGGTGTTCGTGAATTAATCGATTCACTTGTCTGTCAGCAAAAAGGCATAAATACATTGCGCGACAGGCACCTTCCTCAGTCGCTTCCGAGGTTTCGAAGGGTGCAAATCGTGGTGTTCTCAGTTAGTTCTTAGGTTAGCTTCCCCTGATTCATGTCAAAGACCTGTGGATATTTGAGGGTGCGTTGATTATCACATCCGTTGTGAGACATCATTGAGTTTAAGAATCGAATCAGGTAAGTTTCTATTTTTAATTTTAAATTTAAAACCAAACTATTGTGTATTTCATTAGGTAACTACCATCATATGTTTGTTTAATGATCAGGTAAAGGTAGCCTGGCTAGCGCGTTGGTGCGGCGAAGAACCTCGATAACGACAAACGAAGTCTCGTAGATTTCGTCCGAAAATCCCGACTCTGCTCCATCATTGTCTGCTTCGATTAGATTGAAATCGTAATCCGACAAACTTCGTCATTAAGATAATAAGGCACAAAACCTATTTTCAGAGAGAACATCGACCATTTCTTAAATCTGTCCATACTCATTACAATAGTTTTCAAAATTGAAATTTAAGTAGAATAATTCACATGTATGCTATGTATATCGTTCTACCTGATTTATAACAATAAAAAGACACTAAGAACAAATGTGTGGCCAAAGTGATTTATTTAACCTATCATAAAACCTGCGTAATAAGCATTTCCACATTGCAAAGAGTATATATAATAGATAGTATCGACATTCTAGAACACATAACCTTTACTGCTGTATTTATTGACATTTTATCTTATTTATGTGCAAAATATATTTCCTGATCGGAATGAAAAACAGTATCAGGAGAACCAGCCATTAAACCAGGAATCCCGAGTCCTTAATAATTCTCTCAAATATGTAACATTCGGCGCTGTTCAAAACGAAGGTAGCTATCAGGAGGACATAATACGGAAAGAGGTATTCTGAGTTCTTAATACTTAGCAATGTATAATTTGACTTTTGTCGAAATTAAAGGTAAGTATCAGGAGAACATGATAGCAAAAGAGGTATCTCTATTTCCTAATACTTACCAATATGTAGTTTGGCTTTTGGCGAAATTAAAGGAAAGTATCAGGAGAACATGATAGGGAAAGAGGTATCTGGAATTTGTGATATTTGCCAATATGAAACTTTAGCTTTTGGCGAAATTAAAGGTAAGTATCAGGAGAACATGATAGCAAAAGAGGTATCTCGATTTCCTAATACTTACCAACATGTAGTTTGGCTTTTGGCGAAATTAAAGGAAAGTATCACGAGAACATGATAGGGAAAGAGGTATCTGGAATTTGTGATATTTGCCAATATGAAACTTTAGCTTTTGGCGAAATTAAAGGTAAGTATCAGGAGAACATGATAGCAAAAGAGGTATCTCGATTTCCTAATACTTACCAATATGTAGTTTGGCTTTTGGCGAAATTAAAGGAAAGTATCAGGAGAACATGATAGGGAAAGAGGTATCTGGAAGTTGTGATATTTGCCAATATGAAACTTTAGCTTTTGGCGAAGTTAAAGGTATGTATCAGGGGAACATGATACCCAAAGAGGTATCCGAAGTTCTTAATACTTAGCAATATGTAATTTGGCTTTTGGCGAAATTAAAGGTAAGTATCAGGGGAACATGATAGCAAAAGAGGTATCCGAAGTTCTTAATACTTAGCAATATGTAATTTGGCTTTTGGCCAAATTAAAGGTAAGTATCAGGAGAACATGATAGCGAAAGAGGTATCTCGATTTCCTAATACTTACCAATATGTAGTTAGGCTTTTGGCGAAATTAAAGGAAAGTATCAGGAGAACATGGTACCGAAAGAGGTATCCGGAGTTCTTAATACGTAGCAATATGTAGTTTGGCTTTTGGCGAAATTAAAGGAAAGTATCAGGAGAACATGATAGGGAAAGAGGTATCTTGAATTTGTGATATTTGCCAATATGAAACTTTAGCTTTTGGCGAAGTTAAAGGTAAGTATCAGGAGAACATGATAGGGAAAGAGGTATCTGGAAGTTGTGATATTTGCCAATATGAAACTTTAGCTTTTGGCGAAATTAAAGGTAAGTATCAGGAGAACATGATAGCCAAAGAGGTATCCGAAGTTCTTAATACTTACCAATATGTAGTTTGGCTTTTGGCGAAATTAAAGGTAAGTATCAGGAGAACATGATAGGGAAAGAGGTATCTTGAATTTGTGATATTTGCCAATATGAAACTTTAGCTTTTGGCGAAATTAAAGGTAAGTATCAGGAGAACATGATAGCAAAAGAGGTATCTCGATTTCCTAATACTTACCAATATGTAGTTTGGCTTTTGGCGAAATTAAAGGAAAGTATCAGGAGAACATGATAGGGAAAGAGGTATCTCGAATTTGTGATATTTGCCAATATGAAACTTTAGCTTTTGGCGAAATTAAAGGTAAGTATCAGGAGAACATGATAGCAAAAGAGGTATCTCTATTTCCTAATACTTACCAATATGTAGTTTGGCTTTTGGCGAAATTAAAGGAAAGTATCAGGAGAACATGATAGGGAAAGAGGTATCTGGAATTTGTGATATTTGCCAATATGAAACTTTAGCTTTTGGCGAAATTAAAGGTAAGTATCAGGAGAACATGATAGCAAAAGAGGTATCTCGATTTCCTAATACTTACCAACATGTAGTTTGGCTTTTGGCGAAATTAAAGGAAAGTATCAGGAGAACATGATAGGGAAAGAGGTATCTGGAAGTTGTGATATTTGCCAATATGAAACTTTAGCTTTTGGCGAAGTTAAAGGTATGTATCAGGGGAACATGATACCCAAAGAGGTATCCGAAGTTCTTAATACTTAGCAATATGTAATTTGGCTTTTGGCGAAATTAAAGGTAAGTATCAGGGGAACATGATAGCAAAAGAGGTATCCGAAGTTCTTAATACTTAGCAATATGTAATTTGGCTTTTGGCCAAATTAAAGGTAAGTATCAGGAGAACATGATAGCGAAAGAGGTATCTCGATTTCCTAATACTTACCAATATGTAGTTAGGCTTTTGGCGAAATTAAAGGAAAGTATCAGGAGAACATGGTACCGAAAGAGGTATCCGGAGTTCTTAATACGTAGCAATATGTAGTTTAGCTTTTGGCGAAATTAAAGGAAAGTATCAGGAGAACATGATAGGGAAAGAGGTATCTTGAATTTGTGATATTTGCCAATATGAAACTTTAGCTTTTGGCGAAGTTAAAGGTAAGTATCAGGAGAACATGATAGGGAAAGAGGTATCTGGAAGTTGTGATATTTGCCAATATGAAACTTTAGCTTTTGGCGAAATTAAAGGTAAGTATCAGGAGAACATGATAGCCAAAGAGGTATCCGAAGTTCTTAATACTTACCAATATGTAGTTTGGCTTTTGGCGAAATTAAAGGTAAGTATCAGGAGAACATGATAGGGAAAGAGGTATCTTGAATTTGTGATATTTGCCAATATGAAACTTTAGCTTTTGGCGAAATTAAAGGTAAGTATCAGGAGAACATGATAGCAAAAGAGGTATCTCGATTTCCTAATACTTACCAATATGTAGTTTGGCTTTTGGCGAAATTAAAGGAAAGTATCAGGAGAACATGATAGGGAAAGAGGTATCTCGAATTTGTAATATTTGCCAATATGAAACTTTAGCTTTTGGCGAAGTTAAAGGCAAGTATCAGGGGAACATGATACCCAAAGAGGTATCCGAAGTTCTTAATACTTAGCAGTATGTAATTTGGCTTTTGGCGAAATTAAAGGTAAGTATCAGGAGAACATGATAGCAAAAGAGGTATCTCGATTTCCTAATACTTACCAATATGTAGTTTGGCTTTTGGCGAAATTAAAGGAAAGTATCAGGAGAACATGGTACCGAAAGAGGTATCCGGAGTTCTTAATACTTAGCAATATGTAATTTGGCTTATAGCGAAATTAAAGGTAAGTATCAGGAGAACATGATAGCAAAAGAGGTATCTCTATTTCCTAATACTTACCAATATGTAGTTTGGCTTTTGGCGAAATTAAAGGAAAATATCAGGAGAACATGATGGGGAAAGAGGTATATCCAATTTGTGATATTTGCCAATATGAAACTTTAGCTTTTGGCGAAATTAAAGGTAAGTATCAGGAGAACATGATAGCAAAAGAGGTATCTCGATTTTCTAATACTTACCAACATGTAGCTTGGCTTTTGGCGAAATTAAAGGAAAGTATCAGGAGAACATGATAGGGAAAGAGGTATCTGGAATTTGTGATATTTGCCAATATGAAACTTTAGCTTTTGGCGAAATTAAAGGTAAGTATCAGGAGAACATGATAGCAAAAGAGGTATCTCGATTTCCTAATACTTACCAACATGTAGTTTGGCTTTTGGCGAAATTAAAGGAAAGTATCAGGAGAACATGATAGGGAAAGAGGTACGTGGAATTTGTGATATTTGCCAATATGAAACTTTAGCTTTTGGCGAAATTAAAGGTAAGTATCAGGAGAACATGATAGCAAAAGAGGTATCTCGATTTCCTAATACTTACCAATATGTAGTTTGGCTTTTGGCGAAATTAAAGGAAAGTATCAGGAGAACATGATAGGGAAAGAGGTATCTGGAGTTTGTGATATTTGCCAATATCAAACTTTAGCTTTTGGCGAAATTAAAGGTAAGTATCAGGAGAACATGATAGCAAAAGAGGTATCTCGAATTTGTGATATTTGCCAATATGAAACTTTAGCTTTTGGCGAAATTAAAGGTAAGTATCAGGAGAACATGATAGCAAAAGAGGTATCTCGATTTCCTAATACTTACCAACATGTAGCTTGGCTTTTGGCTAAATTAAAGGAAAGTATCAGGAGAACATGATAGGGAAAGAGGTATCTGGAATTTGTGATATTTGCCAATATGAAACTTTAGCTTTTGGCGAAATTAAAGGTAAGTATCAGGAGAACATGATAGCAAAAGAGGTATCTCGATTTCCTAATACTTACCAATATGTAGTTTGGCTTTTGGCGAAATTAAAGGAAAGTATCAGGAGAACATGATAGGGAAAGAGGTATCTGGAATTTGTGATATTTGCCAATATGAAACTTTAGCTTTTGGCGAAATTAAAGGTAAGTATCAGGAGAACATGATAGCAAAAGAGGTATCTCGAATTTGGGATGTTTGCCAATATGAAACTTCAGCTTTTGGCGAAATTAAAGGTAAGTATCAGGAGAACATGACAGCCAAAGAGGTATCCGAAGTTCTTAATACTTTCCAATATGTAGTTTGGCTTTTGGCGAAATTAAAGGAAAGTATCAGGAGAACATGATAGGGAAAGAGGTATCTTGAATTTGTGATATTTGCCAATATGAAACTTTAGCTTTTGGCGAAATTAAAGGAAAGTATCAGGAGAACATGATAGGGAAAGAGGTATCTGGAAGTTGTGATATTTGCCAATATGAAACTTTAGCTTTTGGCGAAATTAAAGGAAAGTATCAGGAGAACATGATAGGGAAAGAGGTATCTGGAAGTTGTGATATTTGCCAATATGAAACTTTAGCTTTTGGCGAAGTTAAAGGTAAGTATCAGGGGAACATGATACCCAAAGAGGTATCCGAAGTTCTTAATACTTAGCAATATGTAATTTGGCTTTTGGCGAAATTAAAGGTAAGTATCAGGAGAACATGATAGTAAAAGAGGTATCTCTTTTTCCTAATACTTACCAATATGTAGTTTGGCTTTTGGCGAAATTAAAGGAAAGTATCAGGAGAACATGATAGGGAAAGAGGTATCTGGAATTTGTGATATTTGCCAATATGAAACTTTAGCTTTTGGCGAAATTAAAGGTAAGTATCAGGAGAACATGATAGCAAAAGAGGTATCTCGAATTTGGGATATTTGCCAATATGAAACTTTAGCTTTTGGCGAAATTAAAGGTAAGTATCAGGAGAACATGACAGCCAAAGAGGTATCCGAAGTTCTTAATACTTACCAATATGTAGTTTGGCTTTTGGCGAAATTAAAGGAAAGTATCAGGAGAACATGATAGGGAAAGAGGTATCTTGAATTTGTGATATTTGTCAATATGAAACTTTAGCTTTTGGCGAAATTAAAGGAAAGTATCAGGAGAACATGATAGGGAAAGAGGTATCTGGAAGTTGTGATATTTGCCAATATGAAACTTTAGCTTTTGGCGAAGTTAAAGGTAAGTATCAGGGGAACATGATACCCAAAGAGGTATCCGAAGTTCTTAATACTTAGCAATATGTAATTTGGCTTTTGGCGAAATTAAAGGTAAGTATCAGGAGAACATGATTGTAAAAGAGGTATCTCGATTTCCTAATACTTATCAATATGTAGTTTGGCTTATGGCGAAATTAGAGGCATGTATCAGGAGAACATGATAGCATAAGAGGTATCTCTATTTCCTAATACTTACCAATATGTAGTTTGGCTTTTGGCGAAATTAAAGGAAAGTATCAGGAGAACATGATAGGGAAAGAGGTATCACGAATTTGTGATATTTGCAAATATGAAACTTTAGCTTTTGGCGAAGATAAAGGTAAGTATCAGGAGAACATGATAGCAAAAGAGGTATCTCGAATTTGTGATATTTGCCAATATGAAACTTTAGATTTTGGCGAAATTAAAGGTAAGTATCAGGAGAACATGATAGCAAAAGAGGTATCTCGATTTCCTAATACTTACCAATATGTAGTTTGGCTTTTGGCGAAATTAAAGGAAAGTATCAGGAGAACATGATAGGGAAAGAGGTATCACGAATTTGTGATATTTGCAAATATGAAACTTTAGCTTTTGGCGAAGTTAAAGGTAAGTATCAGGAGAACATGATAGGGAAAGAGGTATCTCGAATTTGTGATATTTGCCAATATGAAACTTTAGCTTTTGGCGAAATTAAAGGAGAGTATCAGGAGAACATGATAGCAAAAGAGGTATCTCGATTTCCTAATACTTACCAATATGTAGTTTGACTTTTGGCCAAATTAGAGACTAGTATCAGGAGAGCATAATGCCATTAGAGTTGTCTCGACTTCTGAATAATTGCATCAAATATGTAAGTTTAGCGTTTGGGTAAAATTCGCGAAAATATTAGGGAAGAATGATATGAGAGTATCTCAGAATTTTCGAAAGCTGTCTAAAGACGCTAGTTTTCGGTAACGAAGGAGATGTATGTAGTATCTGTTCCTAGATGAAATAGAGGAACATATGAGGAATGTGGTATAACAAATCAGTAAATGCGCATTATTGTTTTTACAGTGACTTTTATTTGTCTGAAATGATTAGATGTGTTTTAACAAGACGTAGTGTACAATGATGTGTATTCAATAGCTACGACGTTTGTTGTATACATAAGGCAGTTCTGCGTTAAATTTTCCAATAAATCCGGGATGTAATCATGATCTTCTCGATGAAACTTATTGTTAGTAAAGCACTCTGCATTCTAGCTGCCCTGTTATCTTGGTAGAATTTTTCAGATCCATCTGAGTTTGTAATGAAGCATTGTTCGAATCGTGCGACAACCTGTCGAAACCTACGACAGATCGTTTGGCGTCGCCGAAGTTGTTCGCCGTATCAATGTACCACCTACTTTGTCTGATCGCTAAACAGATTGATATAGCATGAGAGTCGTTTCATCAAAGACGGGAAAAAACGCGTGCAAAACAAACAAAAGAAATTCTCAAAAAAGAGTGAAGCAATTGTTTTCTTTTAAATTTGAACCTGAATATATGAACCTACACTTACCTATAATTTGACTCTTAAACATTGACACTTGTTCTTAATTATGTCCCACGGTAATGTACCACGCGGCGTGTGGTCTGACGACAAATCAAGAATGACGAACTCTTAAAGATCTATAAGCATTTGACACGGATCAGGGGAAGCTAACATAGGAACTGACTGAGGACCTACACGATCCGCATCCTTCGAAACCTTCGAGGTGACTGAGAAAATTGTTTGTCGCGTAAGGTATTCATGTTTTTCTGGTGACAGATAAGTGAACCAACTAATCCACGAATACCTAATGTTTCCGATAAAATAATATGCTAGTTACAAATAGATACATACTAAATTTTAGGTACTAAAATAGTATGCTAATTAGATAAATATTCGATGTAATATTCGGAATAAATAATTAATTCTGTTATTCAACGTTGTTATATACTAAATTATATAGTACTTACAATAAATCAACGCTTTCGAATTGCTTTTCGGTACTCGTTGCTGAGCACGATAGTTTCAAGTTCATAGGTCGCAAGTTCGTCGTTGAACAGATAGTGCACAGAGACAGTAGTACGATTATGCTTGTGTGGAGTGTGATGGAAGCAGAGTAGGGGACGAGATAGGTCACAGACACTAAATGTTTGTTCCCGCATTAACAGTCATATCTGGTTAAAGTTATACTCTCGCATGGCACATTACCTCGTGCTCGAGATAAAAACCCCACTTTCTTTCTGATTGCAAGCACTACCTTTCACACTCAACTTCCCCCGTTCTTTGCCCCTCTCCCTCTCTCTCCCCTTTCCAGCAGCTGCCTTTCACAGATTGTTTTTCGTCACGCGGCGCGTTATTTCAGTTCGGAACGAGCGTACTCCGAAACAAAAAGACAGCGAGCTGCGGGGAGGAGGAATCCAGGGATCAGAGATGCTGGACTTTTTCACGATATTTCTTGGAGACAAAGACCGTGGCGAATTGAATCGCGGCGGGGGGACGACAATGGCCTCTGGCCTTCGCGAAACCTTTGTTTAAGTAATCTCTTTCTCGCCACGGACGATCCTTAACGGAGAAGGAGTCCTGTCACGGGCCGCGGCGAGAAGAAAAGGCCCGCCTTTTTCCGCTTCGCACAGCCGACGAGTCCTTTCTTTCCTCGACCTACTTGAGGGAGGGTAGTCTTCCCCGACCTGTCCTGTTTAACGTATCCATTTCCGGGGAATATGGGTCGGCCTCTTTGTCTGAAGGATTAAAAATAATGATGCCACGTTCGAGAACAACGTTGCAGACTCACCCACTTCCGCCCTTAACCCCTTGCGTTGAAAATGTGTTTCCTGGATGTTGCACATGTGCTTTCCCTTTTCTATTCTTCGTTTCTCGTTTGGCGTGTTAGATGCATCGCGGCGTAGTGGGTCGAGAATAGTTGAATGGGTTTACTGTTGCACTGGTTAATGGAGCTGCTAGGTGTTAGAGGTAATGCAGTATACATATCGTTTAATCTTGATACTTGAAATATTGCACAGTAGAATCTCGATTAATGGAGACAGATCATAATTACCTAGGATCATGAGATACCACCGCATTGTAGTAGAGACAAAAGAACAATAGGATCTTGGTTGAAAGTCGAATCCTGGTATGGGTATTGCAGATACCCAATTAGTCGCTTCTAATTTTCGTAAAATTTTTTATTTTATTATCCCCTATTCTTATTACTCAAATTTGAATTTGTTGTCTTTTGTTCGTAATAAGATTCTTGATATTTTAAAAAGCTTGGAGTACTCATTACAAATTTAACGAAATTAACAAATCCGAAATACTTTCATTACCCAACTCTCAAAATAAGTCCCACATGTTATGAAACACCCTATATAAATTCCATGTTCTTATATACACACATTTTACTATAAATAATACTATAGCAGACCCTTAATTAACCAGCTTGACACAAGAATTAAAAGCCACTCCAAGTTTACCCTGATGATAAAATCTGGTTCTATAACTTGAAAACTGTATCAGAGGGAAAGAATCATTACTCCAGAAACTTCGGCCAGGGTGATCCATTTACAAATCACGGTCGCCAGACAAGATTATCGAGCGATGACGTGCCGGTGGTACACGCTGTCAGATAAGAATACCGTCTACCGTCTCAGCCGCGTGTCACGGTGCCCTGAATGTGTTGAACGCGCGTTACTTCCGCAACCGTTTCACCTGGACAGCCGTGTTTACCGGTAATTTACGGCGGCCGTAAACGACAAGCGAAGAGAATCGATACCGCCGCCACGTGCACCGTGATTATCTTGTTTCGTAGCGGGGTTCGCTCGTGTTCAATTGAAATACTTGCCCCGCCATCCCCATTCGTTATTCCATCTGTCTTTCGAGATTACTGGCTAGCAGCGGTACGTTCGATACGTTTGCTTGTAAATTTTCGAACCTGACCAAGAACCGCTCCAGCGGTTGGGAATACTGATAGTTCTGAATATTTTAAACGTTTTTCGAAATATTGGCAGTTAGTTCAATATATACGTGGGGTACATATTGAATTCCCTTAATTTAGTGTATCTATACCTTTTCTGGATTTAATAATTGTGAATTTATGGAGAACGAATTTTATAGAAAATCGTGGCGGTTGAACTGATGAAGGGTTTAGGTTTGAGGTAGTTCTGGGTTAGCTTGAATTAGATTTATGAAGGAAGTAAACTTCTTTTAGAGAATTTAGTGTCATGCTCACTTTTTAATATGTCTTTGTTAATTCTTTTGTTTTCAGACAGTCAAAGATTTAAATCTTTAGATTTTTAAACTTCTAATCCTCAATTTCTCATTGCTGAAATATATTTCTCAATCTCAGTTCCACGAGTACTTAAATCCCTAAATCTTCAAATGTCCACATTCTCGAATTCGAAAATCTTCAGATCTTTGAACAACCAACAGCACACGGAACATGTATAATTGTTAACACCTCATAAACTATTAGTCATACGTCTAAACATCGCTGGTTGATGAGGAAAGACAGTTCGTGTTGGTTCTCGCGAGTCCGCGGGGTGCATTTAAGGGGTGGCGTTACTTATCGTGAACTCTCGCGTAACTAGGGGGCTTGATTTACTGACTCGATAACCAGGGACCATTAATATCAACTGGGAAACGCGACCAGCACATCCCACGTGCCATCTGGCCTGGCGTGTAACGGCCACCGACACGCGTGCACCCGGTTCTTCCCACCTGTACGCAGCCCTAAACGATCCTTTGAGAACGTCTGTGTAAGCTGGAATAAATTGACTTCTTCAAACGAATGGTACTTCCTTTTATTGCAAATAAAAGTAGCTTCTAGGATATTTGTTAAACACTCTGAGAAGACCTGTAACATTTTCTTGATAAGGTCTTAGGGGGTCTTAAACTGTAAGGAAATGGGACTTTTTACTTTTTTGTTAAGAAAAATATTTGACAGCAAACGAAAATAAACTTTCTCGGCAGTATTGAAATATTACTTTGACCCATGAAATAGAGTAAAATGGAATATTCGCTATTTTTTCGAAATCTTTCAAAGATTTCCTCTGTATAAAAAAAGGTTTGTGTCAGATTTGAATTAGATTTAGGTTTAGATTACGAAGAGCCTGAAAATGAAAGCCTTTGTTCGCTCTATCATCCAACTTTTAATAGTAGTAATTAACTATTTAAGGTCAGTTTAAGCTACATTTATGTGAAATCTTTAATATGAAGTAACAAGCGAGTAAAGCTAGTATTTATGTAAAAGATTAATAATAATAGCTTTCATGACGACACTTACGAAAGCTGTGATAATTAAAAAAAGTGGACTATAAAGCATTGATTTTTAATGTTAATCTAAACCAACTCACAAGAGAGTAAATACTTAACAGAATATCTTGCTCAGATCTAGCAAAATCAATTAAAAAGAAAAAACAGTAAAAAATAGTACAAAAAGACATGAAATTAAATAAAAATTAGCATCTAGGAAAATTGGTTGAAAATACTAACAAGTAAATATGTCACTAACACACGACATGAATGCCACCTGCAGTGCCATAATTCTAAAGAGTTCCTACCTCAGAAGGCATCCTATAACAATATAAAGCACAATAAAATATTAGGATTAGGAACTATGTCGAGGCCAAGTTCAGGTTCGGTTTGGATTGGATCAGATTCCATTCCAAACGCATAAATTGAAATTTCTACTATCCTATTTCGCTGTCTGAACGTTTAAACTTTATTAATTCCGTTCCATTTAAATGTGCCTCTGCTACCGTTTATTCCGCGAAATTTCGAGGAGTGCTCGGAATTATTTATTCATCGCGTCGAAGTAAGTACCGCTGCAACCATTTTCTATACTGGTTACGGCAAGGGAGGCCTGTGCTATATTCCCTTTCGCATACAAAATTAAACATTGTGTCCAGTCTCTTTTTCTCGTGAAATACTTAAATCTCGTCGACATTCTGTACCTGGTTGAAATGAAAAATGAATTATTTTAATACGAGGAACACTGGCGTGCTTTAATTCGCCAATTTTCGATATTTAATAATTGTCGTTGCCTCATTTACTGTCCACGATAAATTTAACGAATGTATATAAAAGAGTTTCGGAGCTCGATAGGGTGGAAAGTCGGGATAGGATCGAGAGTAGTTTCAACGACTCGTTTCGTCGGTGACCAAGATAAGACTGCAGAGCATTTATAATTAACCCTAAAACTGGAGTTATCGCGGATCTGGGTCGGTAATTATGGACATGCGTTTGCGAATACCCTTGCAGCCCCTGAAACTCTCGTCCAAGATCGATCGCCATCCCCGCCCTGGGCTCTCTGAATTTTTCAGGCTGCCCTCCAATCCCCGACCATCAAGCTCACGTCTTCCGCGACACGATTTAATAATTAATTTTGACGTCACTCTGTATTACCCTTCTTCGACAAACGACCGAAGAACCAATTCGAAAATTGACCCTTTTTTGGGTTATCTGCTGGTTAAAATGCAGATTTGGGTCACTCGGTACATATAAGAACTTCCTGTAGATTATCGCAACTTCCTCCGCTGAGGTATGCCTAAATTAGTGATAATTAAATGCAGAACAGAGACTGTTACACATAGTTGCTGCACATTGCAGCTTTTAGCTTCACAGGAAATTTATGGCCTGTTCACAGAGCTGAATATATTGTTAACTATTAATTTTAGGTAACAGGTAGTTGATGTAACATTCAACGAGATGTACGTGTTATTAAAGTTGGATTAGGATATAGTAAAATCGACGTTGGACTTGAATTATTTTTTAACGAAGTCTGGATCAAGCTTTGATTAGCTTTGAATTCAGTCTGGTAATTAAGTTTTAATTAGCTTTGAGTCAAGCTTAGGTTAGGTTTTAATCAACTTGAGTCAGATCTGGATGCTATTATCTTTAAGTTAATCCTGAGTTGTGTGTGAATAATCTTTAAGCTCACTTTGGAAATCTGGGTTACGTTTAAGTAAACATCGAGCTAAGTTTAAATTGCCTTTGTACTGGGTTGGCTTTGAATCTTTGAGCAGACCTGGTTTACGTTTGGGCAACTTTAAGCTTTATCTAGTATTAGGTATGAATTATTTACAGGCAGGTCTAAATAAGGCGTGGATTAGCCTCGAGGAGGATGTGAATTAGATTTGAATTAAGGTCAGGTCAGGTGTGAGTTAATTATAATAACTCATAGGTAAGAAGCAGAGAGGTTCACTTTCCCTATAGTAGGGCATGGCACGGAGAGGCATTGTGCAGTATTCATCAGAATTCCCTGCGTTCCATCGGCTCATCTGAGGATGGCTACTGCGTAAATAACTCATGTATGAACTCATAATTAGTTTTTATATCCATTTCTTTTAATCATGAGTATAGGGTGAGTCCTGCAATTGCATCACCTAAATTTTCTTGTAAACTATTTTTTGCATGAGAAAATGTTTCAAACGAAAGTTGACTGGTATCAAGAAAAGTACATCAAAGAGAAACATACCCTCGACACTAAACAACTACAGTTTGAAACATTTTTTCATCCAAGAAATAGTTTAAAGAAAATTCAAGTGATACACTTGGGAGATTTTCTGTATATTTGCATCTCTACGTTAGAAGTAAGCAGAATAAAGAATACTTTAGCATTGAATTCTGCAGTTAGTCAATTTGAGCTTAATTCTTTTAACATCAACCTTTTAATCATAAGTATCATGAGAATTTCCAAGTCAATATTTACCATTCTTACACAAATAGACATTTCTATTCTCCCCATAAATGTTGTTATTGATGAAACAAATTCTTTCCACGTGTTGATAGATTTTTCCAGAGCATACCAACCAAAGAAAATTGTACTCTTTCTCACATATTCAACAATAATAAAAAAGTCAAAAGGTAAAAAGATTTTTAAACACTTACCAATGAATTAACTCGCGATAATTTTAGTACTGTTCTTTAACACCGATAGATCGATACCTTGGCAATAAGATGGTTAAATTAGGTCTATATTCGTTTCCTCTACTGAAGATCGTAATATTATGCCTTCAGATTATAATTTAAAAAAAACACACAAGTTATGAAACATCCTGTATAAACGAACAGCGTACAAAGAACGAAAAAAGAAAAGCTGCATAATAAAGACATTTGTTTAAAAAAGAGAAAAGGTAAACTAAAGGTAGATAAAAGGTGTAGGCTAGGTATGCTACAAGCCTGACTCACCTTCATCTACCAAAGCGCCACCTCGCCCCACATTTCATCTACCCATAACTCGAACGTGCCCTCCCACGTTCTTTCACGCCAGACGTTCATTTTCGCAGAATTTACGACGTCTGCAAGCAACTATTAGCAAGGAAAGTTTGAAAGTCGAACATGGGTATCGCGTAATGCGTCGAAAAAGGTTTCGAACTTCTCCACCCTCTCAACTCTTACGCGCCTACGGTAACAGAGAAAATACGCCGAAAGTTGAAACTAGGTGTTCAACCTCAGCCTCCCTTCTCAGGACCCGAAGTCCCAAGCTGCCGCCATTTGCAGGCAGAAATCGAAGCTTCGATCTCTACAAGGCGAATGCAAGGATCCCTGCCAGGATCCCGCAACAGCGTCGCTACGTCTGAACGCTTCTTTTCAATTATGCAGCCATTCCACTGCGAGCCTTCCTCTTCCCTGCTTTCCTTATCTCGAGATAACGCGCATAAAACCCTCCATCCCGACCCCGCCCTATCGTCTTTCACATCTCGAAACATATTCGAAAGTTTATGCCGCAGAGAATGGTTCGTCTCGCCTCTGACAAATGGACATTTTCTCCTCGATCTCTTTCCCGCGAAATTCATCCAAATCTCCCAGCCTCGAAACATATTTTCTTCGCGGCGGAGGGTGGGCGACGCGGAGCCGATCCGAAGAATGCTGTTCGTTGCGACCGTCTCGAAGCATTTTCGGCGCATCGGCGCGTGAAAGTGTCTGACAAAAGTCAGTCCCAGGCGAATGCAAATCGTGCTCGACTCGAACGCATCGGGACAGGGGCTCCTCTCGCGGGGCGGAGAGAGGCTGCGGGACGGTGGTTCGAGGGCCGAGGGCGGTCTATGTAAATGCGGCCACCTTGTCGGAAATCAATTTTCGCCGTTCCCTTTTATCTTCGCCGTGGCTTCTGCTATCTGTGCCGTGCCACCTGTAGAAAAGGTTCTACGAATTTCGTTTCACCTCCCATCTCCCAAAGGTTGGGATTAACATACAGCAATGGATGAAAGTATTGACTAGTATTGGAAAGTATTGGCTAGGCATTGATTCTTGGAACACGAAGCAGATGGAATTAATGAGAATCAGTTTCGAGTGTGTTATTTTGTTACGACTGAAGTGCGATGACAAAGTTATACCAGTGGCCATTGAAATTGTGCTACCTTACATGTAGCGATGCTTTTGGTTTAACTGTCACGTGAGACGTAGGGAAGAATGGTGGTCAGTGTGCAATGATAGTTAGGATTATTATTACAATAATTTCCGTTTTTTACTGAAAACTTTTATTTGTGTAACAATTTAGGTACCACGAGTTAGCGAGTGTTGCAATTTTAGTGGTCTCTACTCTATTATAATGTTTGAAGAATTGAAACTATAAAAGGATACTAACGCTGTAATTTATGTATGTAATTTTTCAACTATCTTATACACTTAATACTCGAAGTATATAAATCCCTAACGTATCCAACGTTTCAAAGTACTGAACTGAAGAAGTTTGCATTAAGAAGATGCTCTCAGCGAGTTCTTTCAAATGGTCTATTATTTAATTCAGTCAGTATTCTTGCCATCAAACTGCGCGCACATTTGCCAGGAACATCAACGTTTAATTTTTCCCATCTCAAGAGAACATTCGCTGGAAATATCGTCGAGTAGGAGAGAGTACAGGGTTGAAGAGGATGGAAGAATCGTATCGTCATAGCTTTTTATTTCGGACGCCACGGGAGCGGAAATCTTGCTCTCGCCGTGACGTTTCCTGAATATTTTTATCCTAGGCGTACTTCGATATTCTTCATGAAAGAAATCGCGAATGTAGGTTGAGTAAGAATACTCTCTTGTTCCGCTATTAACATTCATGGCCCTTAAAAGTGTCTCTGGAGGACATTTAACCTGTTGAGAAATTTTTTACATTTCTTTGGTCTACGTGTCTAAAATTGCTATTGTAGTTAATTGAGATTGTACGAACGACTAAAGACTTGAGGGTTGGTATATAATTTCAAATTTGACGATTTTGATCTGTTTCTTAAGCCTTGTTCAGATTAGTCAAGTTATTTGAATTCAAGTGGCTTGGATGCAAGTGATTGAAGGCAATATGACCAATATGAACATGCTATATTACTTAACTTGAAATATCCTTTCAAGCTTCAAATAAAGTTGACGTTTTTTCAACTTTTCTTTGCCTTGAAATATACATTGATTGATGTGTGCCATGATGTATATTGTACCATACAGCGCGAATTTCAAGCAAATCAATGAATGCATGTCTCGTTTGAAAAATACGTAACCAAATAACCAGGCTCTATCATGTCTTTCGACGCCATTTTGATCAGCCTTGCTTGACAGCTTGAATTCAAGTTACTTTTGAATTTTAACGACTTACTATAATATACAAATGACTTGACTACAGAGCTACAGAATACAAATGATTTGAATTCAAGTAACTTCGCCAATTTGAACAAGGTTTAAGTGAGGTGTGTTGTCTTTTATTTTCAATCATGATTTGAATATAAAATGAAGGATAGAAAGAGTAATCCTTTTTTAAATACTTCCTAGTTTGTGAAGAATTCAATTTTCCCTTGGACTTCAGATAGTCGATTCACTCAGATTTTAAGAAATTAACGGCTGAATATTCATGGTCGTTTACCCTCGTTGTTTACCCTCGGTGAAAGGGCGAAGGGGTTGCGCGTGGAGGAACCCCCTCTCTCACCGCAAACAAGCGTGCATACATATTTACGCGGACTGCATACGATTTTCCCTGGCGACATTGGGAATGTCGTCATTCTCGTGGATTTCGCATGTATGGAACGAACGAAAACAAATATTTGCATATGTATGGTCGGCCACGACTGATCCAGTCATGGGCAAAGGAAGTCGCTGAAGGCCTTGAAAGAGGAGTAAAATGTTGATTCAGAAAAGAGGAACAATTAGAGACAAATGACCAACCATACAAATTAAGTCATTCATGACTGGACTGTGAAAAAGCAATAAAAATAAATTAATTTTTACTCATATATAATTTCTAAAATAATTGCTGTAGGACATTGTTACAATTATTATTGAAGAGTAAAAGTTCTGAAATACATTTCTTGTTACTTGAAAATTAATTTTGATAACGTGCTTTTCCAAATAATTATTGTGAAGTTGTGAAGTGTATTGTGTTCGAAATATCGAAATAAAAATGTACCTCTCAATTCTCTGTTAGTTGGGGTTAAGTTTGCAGCTAAGAAATGGAACATATAAATTCTAGGTAATATAAAACCTTATATATTTTGTAAATATCCTGTTTATATAATCAAAACATTAATTCAAACGCAAAATGTGAAACATATAATCCGAGCTTATTGAAATTAAATCCACTGTCAATATTATATGAATGCAACAAAAAAGGCTGAATTTCGAAATATTTTCCGCAGTATTTATCCATGCCTCAATCGGTATCTCTAAAAAGAAAAATAAATAAAAGTACCACAATTTTCTCGAATCATTTAAAACCATTGCACGAAACTTCCCAGAATTTTTTCGAAAACCGCACCATTCTGCCTCGGTGTATCAGAAAAAAGTCTTTTTCCTCATTTGTTGAATTTCCATGAAGGTGAAAGAAGAAGGTTTCTAAAGTAGAAACCGGGATTTCAATTAACGTGAAGGGTCTACGTAAAAAATTCGCGCGTCCAGAGAAACACTCAAGGTCTTCGTTCCGCCTTTCCTTTTGCCTCGCCGCAACCCCTTTTCGAGGTCTCTTTCTTCGGCAAACAGGAGCGTTTCCCGATTAGAGAGAGCAGAACAGCAACGTCGAGATTTGACTCTTCCCCGTTGGCAGGCCGCCTTTTCCAATTTCAATTTTCCAGGCTGATGCACCCGCCCTTCCACCCCCTCACCCACCCCCAGCCACCCCCTCACTTGTACGTACTGTTTTAATTAAATCGACGCTCGAATCGAGCCTTCACGCGGCCTGATCCTTGACGAAGTAACTTTGATGCCTCGTACCACTGATGGGAAAGTAATTAGCGACCGCCCCTCGTGGGGCAGGGGTGTCTTTGAGGGGTGACATTAGCCGTGTACACAACGATATCGATTACCAAAGAACGCCCTGTTTCTGGACGCTTCCCTTTCACGTGGTTACGACCACTGTTTGTTTCAGGGGGCGGAGAGGCCTCAAACCTCGACCTTCGAAACCCAACCCCTAACCTTGGGACGACGCTCGTATCTACCCTCATATCGATTTTGGTGGAATTAAGGGGAAGGGTGAAGCTGAACACACCTTATGAATTTTTGTAGAATTATTTGCATACTTCTGGGAGGGTTGCTTGTGATACGGGGATAAATGTGGAAGCTAAACCGAAACACGTGTTCTGAGATGCTTTACAGTTAAGTGGAAGGAAATATAACGATGGAATTTTTTTTATTTCATTTTCAAGGTTGCATCAATCGGTAGGTCATTAGTAACCATATTAATTTTTATCAGTTTAAAGGACTACGTGGATACACTAATGAATTTTTACATTTATATAACATGGAAGTTTGAAAGATGACATCTTTGTTAGATTAATTGAACTAAATTTTCTATACATGTATCAGAAAATGCAATAATATTATACAAGAATTTGATTTTGCAGACTTTATTGAGTTTATATAGACTTTTTGTTTTCATTTCGTAATTTTGTAAAATTAAATTATGATATTTTAAGCAGCGTAAATACTTACGTAAATATTAATTTTATTCTGGAATTTGAATTACTCAGGAATTCTGTTTTAAGAAGAAATGTACCATTCTCTCAAAATAATTAATGTGAAATAATTTTCATTTGTAAGTGAAATAACAAAAAAAGTAACGATTAATAATTAAAAAGTGAAATATTTTCTTTTATTTTAACATCATTTTATGTCATATAATCACGCAAACAGTAATTGCCATCATTTGTAATGTATGAAATTGAAGATTGGACGTTTGAAGCTGTTGCAAACACGAACGAGTTAACACGATAGTTGATTAAATTACTTTAATTAATTAAAATATTCGTAATTCAGACGAATTATTTACTGACGTTTCAGATCCCATCATAATGATTTCATTATTCATTTAAAAAGTTGTTCATAATAAACATTGACTCTAATATAACCTTCCAAATTATGCATTCCATGTTACCTATTTTAAAGTCAAAGTTGAGAATAACTTTTATTCATTTGATGTTCTTCTAGGAAACTATACCTTAAAAATTCAGAAAATTTTCTTCTATAAATCGATGAAAACTCAATATATTACAAATTTCAATTCAAACGCCGTGTTTATAGAAAAATTTTATTATAGATATACGTATATAAGCACAAATTTTGTTTCACTATTGAGAAGAGTAGAAAATACACTAGAAATTACCCAAAAACTTTCTTTCTCATTTTAAATGTAAAGCGATTTCCTTCAAGAAAATCCTGAGCAGAAAGCTTACGGAAAATGGAGCATCCTGTTGGCAATTTTTTATCGAATTTAGAAAGGGAGGATCTCTCGCGCTCACTACCAGAACAGGGTTAGAAAGCTGAGCTTCCTGATGCTGCCGCCCCACGTAAGGTCTCGTGAAAGATTAGGGCTGCGTGACCAGCTTATATCTACCCTTTCCGCAATATCGGGGGTAGCTACGAATTAGTTAAAGTTGCTGATTCGTGTCTGATTCAAATGGGCCTAATCACTTAATTAACCTCGTTAGATAAAAATATTGCTTCCTCGTATAATTTTACGATTTTTCAGAGTTATCGCCAATTCTTATTAAATACTTTCCATAAATCTAATAAACCTCATAAATACATTACGTAAATCTTATAACTCCCTCTTATTAACATTTACATGGTTGCCTTCATATGTAGAATACTTCATATGTCATATGTAGAAAGAGTAGATAAAATTGCCAAAGAGTCACACAATCACAAACGTGTCTTAATATCTTTATTTAACACAAGGAAATTAAGGAAAAATTAAACATGGCTCTCAAATAAATGTTGCACAATTGGTGGAAGCCTTGCTCTGTTATTTAACAGTAAAGAATTTTACATTAATTAAAATAAAAAATGATTATATCAAATAATACCCAGATTTCTATATTATAAAACTGTAAAAATTGTTATAAGTAAGAAATTTTCTTTTAATATGTAGAATACCTTCTAACACGTAGGTTTTATAAAATCTTTAATTTTAAATAATAGATTTTTTAGTAGAATTTAATGTTTTTGACTTAAAGCAGTTTTCTTAATGGTTTGCAGTATGTTGAAAGAAGAGAATCCATTTGCATGCATTGTACTATGTGGTACAATTGTTTCTGTGAAGCATTATTAATTCTTGCATGAAGCATCCACAAAACAGAAGATTGCACAAAGCTGATAAAGGTTTCAAAGAATTGTTCAGGGATATTCGATTATAATTTGTAACTTTGTGGATATGTATATTTTATTTCCATTCTGTAGCAACAAATTACTTAGCTTTTAATCTGTAGATTGCTTAATAGGGGTACTAAATTGTTTTAATACGTTTATTAAATTATTAGAATTTATTCAATGCATTATTTCTGCAATATAACAGAATAACATAAAAGCGATATCACAAAATAACAGCACACTGTTGCTAATATGTTCGATATTTACTATTGATTGTATTTTCGATATTTCCTGTGTTCCTTTTCACTTTGTATAAGGCGGAATAAATATTTCAGAATGTATTTACACAACCCTTTCAATATCTTCTAATAATACGTTGCATTCATTTTTTATTCTATAAAATTGATTTTCTTTGACGTGCATAGCTTCAATTAATCATGCACAACAGTTTTCAATTATGTATGCATTAATATCAAGAGAACATGCTAGTATTTACAAAGTACGTATATTCTGTATATTATTTTTCAGTAATTTTGTATGTAAGCACTTTTCTGTATGATCAGTTGCATCATCGTGAGAAAGAATGCATTATTGACCAATGATAATTATTGCAAAAAATGTATTTATAGGTTCTGCAATCTTTTCGTTGCCCACAGTAAAGTTTCTTGACAATATGCTATCATGATTGGTACATAGACATTTTTTAGAATTAATTTAATAGTTTGAATTTATAGTTATTGTAAATTGAGATGAATACTGAAATTTGTACACTACTGATGTTTGCAACTGAAATGAGGATAATTATCCAAGAAATTTCTCTACTTAAAAATTGGGAAACTGGGTCACTTCTGACCCGCCGTTTACAGTAGTGGCTAATAAAATTGCAATGCTCACTAAACATAATATTTGTTAAACATGAAAATAATTATAAACGTGATAGTTAAGTATATCTAATTTGTTATACCAATCAAAATTTCAAGCAAAGTTATATGACTTTGTTATGTAACATGTAATGTAGATCCATCTTTACAAAAGGGAACTAGATTAACGATAAATAACAGATACGATGACTTCTGATTTGATAGTTAAACCAAAAGCATTGGTATTATTTGTAAAATCTTATTCAGATTAGTGAAATTACTGGTAATCAAGCAGCTTGAATGTAAATGATTCGAAGCAACTTGACCAATGTAAACTTGTTATTTTACTTGACTTGAAACATCCCTTCAAGTTTCTATTTCATCGAGGCACATTCAAATCAGTGAAGTTAGTTGAATTCAAGTAACTTAACTAATCTGAACAAGGCTTTAGGTGCTGCAATTTCAATAGCTACTATTATATTTTTATTTTTGTAAATATTATCTACTAGCGTCACTTAAACATAACTAAATAAAGTATCCTCCCAACACAACAGTATTAAATAAACAAACTAGAATCGACGAATGCCACTGTTCCAGTACCATAATAATCCCTTACGAGAGCACGTGTTCTCTGCATTTTCGGGTTCAGCTTCATAAATTTTAACCCATTTGCTTGCATGGTTGCTAAACCGACCCAAATCTCGGCAGGTGTCTCGCTGCATCGAATTATTCGAACAATCGCGTGCTCATAATTGAAATACCGAGTAATCCTCGATGGGCCGAACAATATTTATGATGCCCGTTGGACTGGCAACGAATCACCGCTAGTATTTCCAGGTTTCCCCCGATGTGATTCGTACATTTCCAAAAGCTCATGTTACAGCATCACCGCGAACGCTCGTTCAAATTAGTCAAGTCACTTGAATTCAAGGCACTTATATTCAAGGTACTTATACTTAAGGCACTTCTATTCGAGCAGCCTGATATGAAGTTTGTGTTCACACGAGCTGAGTTACTTGGATTCAAGTAGTTAGAATTTGAAAGTATCTTGAGCTCAAGCTGTCATACAAAAATAATAAAAATGGCGTTGGTAGAAATTATTAGAAATTATTTAGAAATTATTTAGAAAGTATTCAGGTAGAAATTAATTATTGGGCGCATACTGGTCATTTGGTTATATATTTTTCCAACAAGACATGCATTTTTGAAATCTTCTTTAATGTTCACAGGTCGAACGTATATATATAACATTACAACGCATTGTATGTATGCAACGAACGTATATATATATATAACATTACAACGAACATTATAACGCATAATGTTCACATTATCGATTTGCTTAATATTTGCCCTGTATGGGACAGTGTGCATCATGGTATACATCCATCAATGTATATTTCAAGGCAAGGGAAAATTGAAAGAACGTTTACTTCACTTGAAACTTCAAGGGATATTTTAAGTCAAGAAATATAACAAGTTCACATTAGTCATATGACTTTAAATCACTTGAATTCCAATAACTTGAATTCAAATAACTTGACTAGTCTGAACATGCCTGGACGAAATAGATACTTGGAGGGATGTTTCAGATCAAGTAAAATAACAGCTTCAAATTGGCCGAGTTTCTTCAAATCACTTAAACCTTATTCAAATTAGCCAAGTTACTTGAATTTAAGTGGCTTGAACGCAAGTGATTTGGGGCAGTATGACCACTGTGAACCTGTTATATTACTTGACTCGAGATATCCTTTCAAGCTTTAAGTGAAGTTGACATCCTTTCAACTTTTCCTTGCCTTGAAATATACATTGATTGATGCGTACTGTACCAGAATGTACCAAATTTCAAGCAAATTGACAAACATGTGCACGTCAAGGTAGCTGTCAAAAGTGCAGGTTTTGTTTGAAAAATCCATAACCAAATAACTAACACGTATCACCTCTTTCGACGTCATTTTTATTATTTTTATATGATAACTAGAACTCCAGTTACTTTTCAATTCAAATCACTTGAATTTAAGTACCTTGACTTGTGTCAACATAGACTCGACTTCAAGCTGCATGAATACAAGTGGCTCGAATTCAAGTAACTTGTCTAACCTGAACGAGGCTTTACATTCAAGACACTTGAATTCACGTAACTCGACTAATCTGAACAAGACTGAAAATACGCCGACAGAAAAATGTAGCGAACGAGAAAAAACGGAAGGAGATTATGAAACGTTTAAAAGCAGCAGGGGTTAGCCTCCGAAAAACCGTTCCCCAGAGGCTGGCAACTCCCAGGGGCCCTTTCGATTCTGGGAACCGTTCGATGTATCCAGCGAAAATTTCATGGAAACATCGTTTCGTGAAAACGAACAGGGCGATTTTGAAGCATCGCTCGAGCGAGGGAAGCACGCGTATAGAGTCTCAGGGAAGTTCTCCGCCGCCTCTGACGCGCTCCTCGGCGCTCGTGGCCCGCCATTCTCCCTGCGGTATTAACGCGGCAAGAGGGCGCGCAGGGGATGACTTTTATCTGAAGTTCCAGGCGATATTGCCTCTGCTCTGTTTCGATCCCCGAAATACGTGGGCACATTTGCCAATCTTCTGCATCCTCGTGTGATGCTTCCGATCTCGCGCTTGGGAGAGAGGTAAGTGTATTTTTCAAGGGGTGAAGGGGTGAATGTGTAGTCTGATGTATTAGATAGGAGCGATTCTTGTATGGAGAAAAATAATATTTAGTCTTGGACCAATGTGACTGGAAGCGTTCTGACTGTTTGGTGGACAGAGTTGGGCGAAAATTAATGTAATGAATAATTGAAGATCGTGACGCGTGAAATTAAGTCTAAAGCAAAATTTCCGAAAACTCTTTGCTTAAAAATGGATTAATATCATCACATTATGCGTGCACTCGTACTATATAACGTTTGTTAATAAGGTTTTTTTACATTTTTAAAAATAATTGGGATATTCAATGTGGTCAAAGTTGTTACCTCTCTACAAGAGCGTTCTACAACAGGTGTCAGAAATTTTAAGGGATGATTTTACGTACTAAATAAGGCTTCAGGCTTCGTTTCCAAATCACTAATTGTTTAACCATCGTATGACAAATGCAGAGTCACTTTGACCACAAATGCAGCGCAGGATGTCAAGAGTGTAATAAATTAATAAATTTACAAATATGTAAGAATCATACACAAAATACACTTTTTTTCAAGTATCAAGTGTGCAAAAAACTTAAAATAAGCGAAGTATATAATGTTCAAAATGCGTTATTCGATATTCTATATAATTGCTTCGAGAAAGTAATTTGCAATAGGAATTGTATTATAAGTCAAAATGATCCTGCATTCGTTTCCCGTGTTCATTAAAAACCATTCGTCTTCCAAGGATTTTAACCCTCTAATTAATGCCTAATGAGGGATCTTCTTTAAAAAGTCCAAACAACGTGTAAAATGTGTCTGACTCAACACCTATTCTACTTACTTCGCTGTGTCTGACCTAATACACGCCTGTAGTAGATTAAGTCGTAAGTTAGACATTTCACGCGAATTTTAGATCCTTTTGCCAGAATTAATAACTTTAAAGCGAAGTCCCAATCGCATTTTTCATTTTTCACGTTTGCCCCGCTTTGAGGCATAAATTCAGCTCTTAAAATTTTTGACATTTATCATGAAACATCCTGTACACATTTAATTTAACTCACTCACAATAATTTTACGACAAAATTTGCTTTCCTTTGTGCCCCTGAAAAACTGCTACGTTTTCACGAAATCAGTAACTCCTTTTGCACCGATTTAATAATATTCCAAAAAACCAGGGAATATTGAAAAGCTGGTGACTTCGTCCCCTGCTAGCGCAATGGAAGTCCAATATCGTAGAGATCCCGGGGCCTGATGCAATAACGCGAGGGGAATACTTAAGTTCGTGTCTGACTCTTGCCTTCCATTACCACTGCCTCAGGTAGAACTCTACAAAGTATGTCTGACTTGCGCGGTCCATTACTACTGCAGGCTACGTCTTGTACTGGTGATCCAGGGAGTGAATGTGTCTTGGGGCAACGTGAGCGGAATATCGACTGTCAGGGCTCATTTCTAAGGACTAACACGACAAATCGCGCCACTTCAGACGGCTCTATGAGGAAATTCGACGATGACTAGAGAGAAACATTATTCCACGATAATAGGAGACTCGTAAGAAAGGTCTCACTTTACAGTTGAAGATGTTACGTTCTGGTTAATTATGACATCATAGCTTCGCATAACAGTTCGACACGAGCGTTGCTCTAAATCCAAGTGTCCCTATAACCTGGTATTTTAGCAGAATCAGCAGTTCACTATAACCGTGAAGGTGTCAAATTTGTGTTGATGGCTGACTTAGTATAATAGGGTGTTTGCACCTTAAATATCTTTGTTGTTTTTAAGGATACGTCAAATGTCTTAAGGATGAAGTTGAATGGTTCAATGGAGCTCACAGAACGCCAAAAAAATTGTTGTCTTTTTGTCATATTTTTTTTAGAGATATCGAGGTCACCTCCATTTTTTTTAAATGGAACCACCTCTTTTTAAACACCTGCAATGATAGTCCCTTTCATTAGAAATTCAGTGACTACAATTATTCAAGGTCATTCAAGGTCACGGACAAAGAAAACGTACAAGATTTAAAATATGGAAAAGACAATGAAGCATAAACATGTGGTGTGGTACTTTTCAAGATTTTTCTGGTCACATTTTCAATTGCAAATAAATTTCGAGTAGTTCAAGAGTCCAGAATAGTTCTACAATCTCTTGAAACTACTTTAAGTTCGTTTTCAAAGGAAAAGCGATGCTCCAGTATTTCTTCAAAGACGAAGATTCACTGCAGAAGTTTTGCCAAAGGTCAACATAAAATATGACGAAAATCGATTGACGTTCTATTGAATATGAGAGTAGAAGTGAGCCCACCTGGAAAATGATGGCATCTCGTTCGATCTGGGACATGTTCTTGAAGATGGTGTTGATGATGTTGAGAAATTTGTCACGTTCCAGAAAGCTTGCCTGATCCTTTTCGAAGAAGTCGATGAAATCGTACAGAATGAAATAAGTTCCTGTAACAAACAAAAAAAATCGGTACATTAAAATCTAACAGTTTGGAAAGAAATTTCGTGTCTTTATTTCTTAAAGTGGATATAATGAAGCAGAGTGAACAATCATTCAACGCAGGTGATGCCTCGAAAGTACAATCCCTACACATTATGTTGCAAACTTATGATTACAGAAGTTCTGAGATTTCAATCTGAGAGCTCCTTCCAATGCTAAACTCGTAAAAACAGGGTCGGTACAAAGTTGAAGTACTTGTATTTCTACACCAAACCAACAGCCCTTGAACATTGACTAAGCGATATCGAAGATTTCCTTTTGATAATAGGGAACAAACAGAACTGAGATAGTTAAACGAAGTTTAAAACTATTAAAGTCTTCTGAATTGGAACAGAATCCAGATCTCAATCTGGACTTGTGATTATTCTGAATTTGCTCTTTTTTCACGCTGTAATTACTTTATATTATTTTTACTTGTTACTTATTTATTCGAACCTTTTACCTAACATAAAGGGTGCTCTGACACACCTGAACATACAGTTATTCATGAATTTGTTCACAGAGAATTATTAAAATACATATATTAAAAGTTTGACATTTTACTTTCTATTATAAAAATTTTAAAAAGTTGAATACAATGACCGAAAATGAAAACAAAAATATTGTACAGCTCTCACAAGCAAATAATATTTTGAATACATTCCAAAGAATGTTTCACACACTGTAACTTGCGGGATGAAGCTCAAACAGTACAAAAAATTGTAAAACTGCTAATCTCTCCTCTACAACTTTACGTCAGTTAAAATTTAAATTTTACATGCACTGAACCACCTTCCATATATAAATATTTCTTTCTAAATAAAAACTCTTCTTGTAAAATACTTTAACTTCATAAACAAATATACAATTCCAGAAGAAAGAACAATATTTGAGTACAATAGCAAGGAAGCAAGGGTACGATTTCTGTACACGTGTGAGGCATGAAATAGAATTAAGAACAAGTCACGTGGTCGATAAATCACCCTTATCACCGCGAACAGAGAAACTTTTCCCCGCCAGTCACGTCGGTTTACACCTTCAAGTTACTTCTTCACAGCGCTTACGCGCGTACCACGCTGAAACCCAGTTCCCTTATATGCAGAATACCTAGCCCAGGGCTGAAGCTGCCGAAGACCGCCAAGAGTTGCCACTTCCAGCATAGATTCGCGACATAAAAGATTTCCTGTCGAACCGATACCGCCAACCTGTCGAGCTATTTACACTGTAAATATTTTGCTGAAAATCCATGTACGCTCAAGATGGCGTCCACGTCATCTATGGATGAAATATGAATTTGTTCGGGTCGATAAACGTATCAATGTACTCCTGCTTATACATTCTGCATAAGCGTTCATTCATCGACTCGTCGATGGTACCGGGACACGTATTTATGGGAGCCCTGGCAAAATTTCGTGGCATGGTGGAGATATTATTGAGCTGTACTACTGGAAATTCTGAATATTTCCAATATTTGTTATGAGACGTTCGATTGACTTGGTCATTGCTATTTTTTTTTTAGGTGCTTATGTTTCTATAAGTGTAAGTATTTAGGATTTAGTAATATTTTCGAAACTTATGATATACAGGGTGCTTTAGAAATACAAGAATAAATTTTGGTACTTTATTTTGTGTAACAGTGAACTCTTTCTTTGCGAGATATAAATAATAAACATCTTTTGTTAATGGTAAAGTGCTCTGTTTAAATGCTTAAGAGTTATTTAAAAATTTCTTTCTGTAACAATACATATTTCGTACTGAATCGGAAGATCGATAAAAAGAGTAGAATGATAAGAATAATTGTAATACTACTGTGTCAGCTATTTATGTAAAATTACAAAATAAAGAAGTGTTTGTATTTTGGAAAAGAAGAGTTTCTGTACATTTCCAGTAGTATAAGTCAATGATTAAGGTAAGATTGATACTTGCATGTCTTCGAAATTGATGTAACTAAATACTACAGTAATTATAGAAGCACAGAATAAATGTTAATTAAGCTTTCATGAAACTTGTAATACGTAAAGTATGAAATTGTCACAGAATAATAAATAATCAGATGAACGTCCATGTATCGAAATTCCAACGCAGTTGAATAATAATTAACGATATATATTGAATCTACATGTCATGTATTATAATTCAAGTATTCAAAGATATGGTTTATTGATTTTCTATAAAACATGTTACAGAAGTGAAAAAGTGCTACCTGTTCTCACGATGAGAAGCCATGTTCTATTGCAATTGAATAATAATCAGCAGTATTTTCAGCTACTTTCATATGAACATAAAATCAGCATTTATTAATATTGTGTAGAATTAGTAATCCATAAATAAGGAAATGCTGCTGATTGTCAGTGGTATAAGTTAATGAATAATCCCACTGACATTGAGACTTCAAAATAAATAAGAATTAAAAATTCATTACCGATAATTTGGCTTTCATAATAAATTCCGAATTAGGATTTATTAATTTCATGCAAAACTTGCAATTAATAGAGAAAGAAGTACAACTAATAACTTCAGTAGTATAAATCAATGACTAATGATATTTCAAAATTTGTAGCAATTCAGCATTGACCATCGATATCCTTATATTTATATAAATTCAGAAATAAGTCTGATCAATTTCGTGCTGAACTCCCAATTATATAAAGAAAGAAACTTCGTGACTTTTCAGTAGCACAAATCAATGATATCTCAGTCTACCAATAATATAATTCGAAAAATCAACGCAGTAAAATTATAACCAATGGCATTTTTACATGCAATTCTTAACAAGCTCAGAAAATAAGGTCTATAACGCGCGCACTTTACTTAGGGGGGTGTGTTGTCGGATTCATAATGCGAGGGGATGGCTCGATGCAAAAGAACTCAATTACTGCCAGTTCCCTGAGGTTATTCGAGATTCTTCGAAGCTCGAGGGGGTCTTAGCGAGACGAAATAACACGAGGGGAGGGAAAACGGAAATGGGAGGAGATAGAGGTCGAGGGGATGAAAGGCGTCGCAGACAGGAGTTGAAGAAGACTGACGAGGGTGGAACAAAGTGAAATGGAGCTAAAGACAGGGAAAATCGAAGAAAAAATAAGAAAGGAAGTTACGTGAGAAGCTGAACCATCGAGAAGTTGACTGGAGGCGTGACTGGTGGAAGGGAAAGGGTTGAAAAAAGGTAGGGGTCGCTCGGTTAGAGGAGTCAACCCTTGAGACTCTCTCATTCTTATCGATTCAAGGTTGGCAACTTGTTGGTTACCCTCTGCTCTCGGTGATCTTTACGGAAACCGTGCTTCCAGACGTCGGAAGTTCAAACCACCCCTACGTTTCGATCAACCCCCTCTATTTTTCCACGTGGAAGGTCGAGAAGCTCTGGCTCGGAGGAAGGGTCGTACAAACGCAATTTCTTTATCGAGCCTGGAAGTTTAGAAACGTCCCAACGAGATTAGAGAAATATGAAGCACTATTAGGAAGGAAACGCACAATTTTGATAATTGATTTAAATCTTCTATTGCCAGAAATTTCAGTAAAAATCGTTCCACCAATTCTCTACACCCAAGAAAAGAAGAAGTATTTAAAAATCGGGAATATTCTTAAATAAAATCAAAGGCAAATTAAATTCTTACAAATTTTATCAGACAAAATTCTCCAGCAAAACAGAACTACTTAAGGAGCTTTTCTAATTGAGAGGTCGAAATACAGGGACTTTTTTGAGAATTTTTTCCAGAGAAATCATGAAACTTTTTAATACAAAGGTTTTGCTCACTTCTTTATTCGTCTTTAGAAAAGAATCAACAATTTGTTTGCAAAAAAAATTGCAAAAGTTATGTAATGATACATATAGACTGTTCCAATAAACGTTCCACAATATATCATTACATAACTTTTGCAATTTTCATTACTGAGTATTAAAAACACTGTTGATTATTCTACAAACATGAACAAAGAGGTGAGTGAAACCCTCGTATTAAAAAGTCTCATGATTTCTTTAAAGAAAATTATCAAAAATGTCTCTGTTTTTGTTCTCTCAACTAGAAAATCCCTTCAATCTCTCCTCTGTATCTACTAAAAATTATAATAAGATATCTGACTCATACTATCACTTAATCTACTAACAAAGCGTTCACAAGTATGACACACTTTCCTCGTTCAGGGTCACTCTATCCCCCAGAATCGATAGTCAACTTTTTGTACGTTGTATTCCAGCGATAAAAGCGATAAATTTCGACGGGGTGGTTTAACAGGAAAGAAGGCAGTCGCGATCGATTTTCCCCCGAAGGTGGCATAGTCCAAGGGGCGCGGGTCGATCGAACGAGGAGATAAAGGAGGGTTTTGCGAAAGGGAAGTAGCGATGGAAGGCCGCAAACAGGGACACAACATTACGTGGCAGCGGTTCCGAGTGGAGCAGCTCAAACACTTGTGGCTTTCCAGTAGTAACAACTCGCATTAATGAGACAAGCTGAGACGCGAAATTGTTCGCCAACTTTCAACGCCAGCAGTTCGCGAAACGACCGTAAATCTGGCCACAAATTCGAATTTCAGGCGCCTTAACAGCCAGGAAACTGGGGAATAGCAAAGACATCGAAAGTCTCTAGAAACTCCCTAGGAGCAGGTGTGCTCCTTTGTTCGTGAATGATGGAGAGAGGACTTTCCTCGGAAAAAGTCATTCCTCGAGATCGTTCTGTCTGGTCGTCGAGAATACAAGAAGCCATGAATTTTCCAAGCGTGTCTGTCGCGCGGAAAGAAATGCGCAAATGAAGAAACATCGTGACACCACCGTATAAATCTTTCCATCGTTAATATCAGTCTGTTAGAATTCTCCGTCTGTCTCGACGGAGAGAAGCGCGGGTCTAGGCAACAGCCCCGTCGGGGCAGGGGGTGAAGCGGTCGTAAGAAAGCTCAGAGAATAAACTGTTCACGTGACGCATGCATATTGCAAACGGAACAAGACGTGTTTCGTTTTCACGACTCCCAAGGATTTTACGACGCCTCCGTTGGTATAATTGTAGAAGTTCATGATATATATTGCAACAGCAAATTTTATTTTTACTATCGTTCATGGTGTCTCGTTACCGTGACTTCACCTTTTTTTATGCAAGATATTTCATACTATGAGGGACTCACTTTGGGAGTTGATTGTGTGCTTCAAAGCAATGAAAAGAGTCATATAAACACGTGTCATATCTGTCTTCGTTTATGAGATGCAACGAACTTTCTGTTTTAATTACCTTTACAGAAGATGCTCAACGTGACCACCTTGCATTTGGAGACAAGCCTGCACTCGTCTTTGTATCGATCTGATTATTCTCGTTATCATTTCTAGTGTTTCTCGAATTTGTTGGAAGCCTTGCTTTATTCTATTTCGTAGTGTTTCAGCGTTTTCAATCGATTTTGCGTATACAATAAATTTTAAACGTACCCACAAATGAAAATCTAATGGATTCAAATCTGCAATAGGACCTCCACGACCAGTTCATTTATTTGCAAAATGTTGATTTAAAAATTATCTAGCTATTCGGTTAAAGTGCTACAGAGCTCCATCATACATAAACCACGTAAGAAGTCTAATATCGACTGGAATTTCCTCTAATATTTCCTGTAAACGCGTGCTTGTTAGTTTCCCATCAAGAAAAAAAGGTCTAATTAAAAATATTGCTTTCGAATTATTGTTGTCTATGCAAAGAGAAGCCGAACAGAGAGTTTGCTTTATTTATAAAATTCATTATGTCTCATAAATGAAGACAGATAGGACACATGTTTGTATGACTTTTTTCCATTGTGTTTAGGCATACAATCAACTCTTGAAGTGGGTCCCACATGTTATGAAGCACTCTGTGCATTAGATCTAAGAAAGTAGAAAAGAAATAATTCTTTGGAAATAGAAAATTATTGGACCATAAGGTTTGGAATGTTTATTGCAATACCATGTGGGAGTTGAAACTTTTCACTGCTGAAAATAGGAAACTAAGAAAGAAGAACGCTTTTTAGAAGTAGGAAAAGATTGTGCCAAAGGGTAGGAATTATCTCAGTAAGGGTGATACTGGCGAAATTTCTGAACATTGAACATTAATAACTAAGAGAAAAGAAAGTTTTTTAAGAATGGAAGAAAATTGTACCAAAAGAGTTGATATTATTTTAATGTCTGTTGGGAGTAAAATTTCTTAATATTGAACTTAAGAAATTAACAAGAAAGGCAATTTTTGAAAATAGAAAAAGATTGTACGGTAAAGGTTAGAATTACCTGAGTATCGCCTTGTGGTGGTTGAAGTTTAATAAGGTTGAACATAAGAAATTAGACGTAAGGAGAAAACTTGTTGCAATTCAAGAAAGATTGTATCAAAATTTGTTAGCGTCTAAGAAACTAAAAGGAAAAAAGTGTAAAAGAAACCACCACTGCAATCACCACGAAACAAAACTTTACTGAATATTCACTCAACTGCACAACTTAAACAACTGATCTGCACAGTAGCAACTAATTGACTCTACACATTTATACATATCACTGAACTCGAATGCTTCAAAATGCAGATTGCTTTCACTCTCCCCAACGTTTCACGAGAGAATGCCCCGCTTGACGATTCTACCCTTAATCGTCACTATCCTGAACCATGGGTCTGCTCTCCCTCCTTCTCGGTTATGAAGACCTTTCTCAGAACTCCTGGTCCCAAACCGCTATCATTAGGCTCGACCATGATTTCTCCCTTTTTTTCTTTCATTATGATCCATTTCTTACAAAAATTTGTAGGGAATATAAAAATATTGCGCCAAATCCTTACTTAATCCATTAAGTAGGAAAAATCAGTTACTGACGGGATGTTACAAAGGCTACAGCAGACATGGATGAACTCTTCCAGTTTGGGAGCCAAATAATCATTCTGTCTCCAAGTCAAGGGCTAGGCCTAATTATTAATGGAACATATGACGTCAGCTTAATGTGAGTTGGTAGAACAAATCATGTTTTCTACTATTATGAACTAGACGTGTTTCGCTGAAAAAGATTAGGGTCGGATCAAAAGAAGTAGAGGGTTGGGGGTTGCCCATATGTGGGCTACTTCATAGACTTTCCATAGACTTTCCAGTATCTTACTCTGTCTACTAATTAAACAGGAATCCCTTATTTTTCAGGTACATAAACACCCGAATATCAAAACAGAAGAATGTGTTAATATATTCAATTCCAATGACCCACCTATTAGGTCAAAGGATAGTGTTCCTCATTCGCCATGGACACAACATGTGAGTCATTTTTGTGCTAAGACTGTTGCTAGTTGATGATGACAGTCTTAGCAAAATACACTGATCTCAAATGTGTTAATCAATGAAAGATGAACAATAGAGAGGAAATTCTTTTACAAGATGGGCCAAAAGCCGAAAATCACTATTTTCTTATTTCACGAGATGTAAAAATAAATAGAAACGCACATTTTAGACCAAAAATGTTTTATTTGTTCAAATAGCTTCTTTCTAATTAGACGTTGTAATTTACTTATTTTGTTTGATTCATCACACAAACGATCACTGGCATATTAATTTCGTAATTAATGTCCCAAAACATAGCAAAAACACAGTTTAACATTTGTAATGATAAAATCAGGCTGAAATTGTTTCTGAGAGGAAATAATTAAACATTTGCTTCCAAAGTAAATTTTCATCATTCTCATAATTGATATCGCGTGTACTTATTCAAGATAAACTTTTTGTAAAAATAAAACAATGTAAAAATTATTACAAATAAAATACATGTACAACTTTTCGAAATGAAAAAGTGATTTTTAGTCTACTTTATCAGATCCACATTTTCTTCGTTTGCCATTTTCCCAATAGTACCTTGTGGTTTGCATTAAATTGATAATCTGCATCCACATCGATAGCATAAAAGACAAACTGGCCTTTCTTTTCTAGTTATGAAGACTCAGTGAGCGATCGTAACGAAAGATTTGCAGGTAAGAAGACTCGATGTCGTTGCTGGTTATCGAGAGGCGAGTTTAATTTATCCTTCGCCGCGACGAGATCCCCAAGACGCGCAGGCAATCGCGGACGCCTCGAGGAGGCATTTGTAAATTGAGTTCCTTTACAGCCTAGCCCCGCCCTGCCGCTGAAAGTCTGCTCTCTTTCGCGGAGGATGAGCTCTTTTATTTCACGTCGCGGGGGTCTGTCATTCCCTGTTGCACGAGAATTATAATTGCTCCCTCGGTGAACTTATTATCGTAACTCAGTCGTATAATAAAGTGGAATAATAAACAGAGAAATTGAGTTCTTTTGTAGTCCTTTCGTGCAATTATTTCTCTGGATCTTGCGCCTTTGAAAAATGACAAAAGGAGGGAAAGAAGTTCGTCAGACTTCTCTTCCCCGTTCGAATTTTTCAGTCTAAACACTTAAGACTTCTAGAATTGTAAGGGCAGATGAATTGTTTCGTGAAATTCATTCCTGGAGCGATTTAGAATTACTTATTTATTTTCATTATTTTTCTGAATGCATTATGTATCTTATGCGCGGAAATTCGCCATCTGTATCTCTTGAACATAGCTATTAAACGAGTAATTGTCCAAGAAAATGGGTCAGGTCACCGATTTCAATTACCTTAAAATATACTATCATGGACACAATCTTGAGAAACTTTTTCCTATACATTTGTATAGAAAATTCCTAAAAATTCCTAAAATTTGTAACTTCAGTACGTGAACATTTAAGAAATTTAACAATCTGAAAATATAAAATCATTCGTGTTAAAGAAGTAATATTATCATTAAGATCATTAATACTAATTGTACTATTGACCATTATTGCCATTAATGTAAGAATATTAAAACCAATGCTGCTTTTTTATACAATGCAACACAGCCTCCAGTAGCCATATTAAATTTTTAATAGATTGTTCTTGGGTAGTATTCTTGAGAATGCTTCAACGTTTAACTTTTTCTTCATTTTTCTCATGAGAAATTGCCTTGGAAGTGACCCTTATAATTGATATCGTTATTTTAAGGATAAGGTATCCTACAGGGACAACGGTGTTCTGGGGGGGATGAAAGTGGGTCAGGACGTTCTCCTGCCCGATAACCTTTGAGTTGTTGCCGTGGCTAGAGAAAAAGGCTCCACCAATAAGTCCTTTGTTTCTGCTCATCCATCACTCCTTGCGTCACTTATTCTAGCGAAATTTCTTAAGTATTCCTCGAGACGAATTCAAATCTAGCACAGTTCCCTTCCCGAAACAAAGCAGAAGACGGCGGAACTGTTTTTTAATTGGAGCTGGGAGGAAGACTTACGCGCAGCCACGAGGCTTAAGTTAATATCACTAGAAGCGTGGATCTCGAGTGTGTCAATAACGACGAGGATGACATTTCAGAGGATTGTTAAAGTTCTCGTAAGTGTGACTATAGCCTCGTCTTGACAAACTTCGCAAGCGTAATTTCAGAGTACTTCGCATTCAAAGTTACATCACCACTTTCTCTACGTTTCAAATTATGTCTTTAAGAAGATTTCCTAAACTATTTATGTATTTGTATTTTCTGGTTATTCCTCGCTCATTTTCATTATTAACAAATTCAGTCTTGCCCCAAAAATGATTTTTATTGAGTGTATTATTAATCAATTTCCTTAGGGGCACTAGCATTACTAGATTTGAAACTTTTAGCAATGTAGCATAGTACTTCATTTTCCTATTGGCTACTATGTTCTTCAACAATATGACCATTTATTATGAAAATGGAATAAGTCCATTTTTGGAAAAAAACAGAGAGAACGAATGATTTAGATATAAAGCTTTCTTAGCCAAAAGAAAATTGAATTTTACAATTTTATAATTCTTGTACGTTTCAAGGGAATGTTACTCTCTTCTGTATGCACACTGAGTCTAAAAAGAACGATGCATAAACTAGACTTGGAGAAAGAGGTGAAAATTAAGACAGGAGGGAAAAGGGCATACAACCACCTTTCAGTACTAAATTGATGTTACATCCTACAGACAATTATAACTATTTTTAATTTCGTTATTATTGTTGTTTGTTCATTTATGTATTTATATACAATTAATGTAGTTGTAGTCATGTATTTCAAATTGATTTACTGCAGTTTAGAGTTCCTTTACATAAATTCCTACACATGTATGCATTACTCTTACTGGATTATAAATTCAGATATTTTCTTTTAATTTTATGTAACAGAAAACTTAAAAAATATATGTTCTGCACTTCAATCGTAACACAAATTCTAGTAACTGAACCTAGCTATAACGTGGACCACTAGCTTTGCATTCTAATATGGCTAAAATTCGTTTTGCCCTTCTCATTTTCAGACTCAACTCCACACAACTAGACAGTGTCCTATGGGTTCATAATATACACAAACAATTAGTATGCTAGTAATTCTGTAAGCTGTTAAATTAAAACATTTTTCTTTTAGTTGGTAATTATAGTTATATGTCTCTCTATTTTTTACCATATTTTTGAATGCTTTTCCCAAATATTTATTTATATAGAAACTAGATAAATTATCTAGATAGAAGCAGATATTTTAAATCTTCAGATTTTCTGCTTAGAAAAAGTAAAGAAATTTACAAACATTCTTAAAAGCAAATATATTGCTAAACATCAAATATCACTCATCTGGTAACTTTTGATAGCGCTATTAATTGCTAATAAATCCAGTTCGTAACAGTCACTGCATTCTCTTCAACTTTTACCGTATCTGAAACAACTTCCTCAAATACACATTGTAAACGTCAAAAATTGTACTCAATACTTTGCTTTTATCACAGTTGTATCACCAGTTACAAAATATCACTGTGCTAGTAATATTCACTACTACACCACCGTCGGTAACAGAAGTTGAATGGAAAAATCACGACTACTCAAAACTTCGATTAATTACAGCGACGAAAATGAAATTCATTTGATCGTGGCTGCAGATTCAACATTAATTGAAATTTCCCTCCCATCCTCGCTGTCGTAATGTTCCGTAAACGTGAAGGACCGCCATATTGGTAAGTTCGCGAATGAAATATCACAGTTCGGGGAATCAGCGTGGGAAACACGGTGACACTGTGCGCCATACGCGAGATTCTTGCCTCGACGGGTGCCCATTGTTTGAAATTCCTCTAATTCCGAGCGTCCCCTCTGTGAAATCCGTCAGACCGAATGAGAACGATTGTTACAAGCGATGGTAGAACATCAAATTTCCACCATACCTCGTGGCTCGCTTGACGAACTGTAACATGAAATTTCATGAAAACCGAGACGCTGCGCTGTTTAAAAATCATTTAAATATCGGCAATGCGATGTTTGACCATGAACACGCCTCTAGTCGATAATATGAGCATTTACAGTGGACAACTGTGTAACATGGTTGCAGTTTTAGTTAATGGAGTAATGTTAGTTAATGGAGCTTTTTGCCTTTTGCATTGTCCATTCTTCATAAGTTGATAAATATCGAAAACAAGAAAGGGGAAATACCTTTTGCCTTCAATGTGTTTTAATAGTAATGTGTTAAGGGAACGATTAATTGTAAAATTTATACGAATTATTCAAGCATTGATTTCCATAGATACTTTTGATGACATTGACTGCCATTGTTGCATATTATTTTAAACATGTATTTAGAAATCTTACTCCCTAGAAGATTATTACTTATACTAGCGATTTTGTAACATAATACAAGTATAATAACACACGTGCATCTTTTTATATAATTCATTATTTAGAATATGATTCTAATATAAAATGATATAGACTACGTAAATCATAATTACACGAAATTTTAGTTGATACCTTCATTGAAGTTTACCAGATAGAACTTGTATTTTTAACTGAAAAGGATTGAAATGTATAATACAGAGCTATGAAGAAATATTTTACTCCCATTTTGCACTAAAGCAAGACGAAAGATGTTTAAAAAATATCCAAAACTGCAAAAAACTCAATTTTACATTTTTCTGCAGATCCTGCCTTTTCCCGTAGTTGGACAGTACCTTCTATTCAAATAAAGGTTTCTCCTTTCTTCGTTGAATATGTTTCAGTATTTAAATATATTTCTCAAACATTCCATTACTTCAATGTTCAAATCTTTAAATATTTCCCTACCTAAATATTCGAACCTCCAACTGTCCCACAATTTAAATATTCAAATATTCCCCTAATACTTAATTACTAAAATGCCCAGACATTCCAACTCTCAAATATTCAGTCTCTTTATTTCTTTCAATTTCGCTAACAATTCCTCGTAAAGAGCCAAAAATCCTATCTACAACCATGCACTTCTAAAATAACAACTCCTCCATTTTTATCTCCACTGATACACATTTGAATGTACAAAAGCGCACGAGGAGGGTAGAGAAAAATCGCGTGGCACTCAATACGTTAAGTACTCGAAGCGGTATCTCAAAGAACGCCTAGAAAATTCCGTTTCCACTTCCAACATGGACTCGGTCGCTTTCAAGGGGCCGCTGACAGCCGCGCGATTTCATTTCCGTCGACGAAGAATGATGTCCCTGACTACAAGTCGCAGTCGAAAGGTAGATAAATTACCGCGGATAAATTACGGGAGTGGCCTCGCGCTATGGCGGGTGATAAAGAATACAAGAGTGAAGTTCCCAGTTCGCTGGCGGCGAGTCTCCTCTCGCGCTTCAATCTCGATTTCCCTCGGCCTTTATCGCGAATAAATCGAGCCTGCTGTTTGCTCTCCTTCGCAACACCTGCTAGGGAAATACGCTCGCTGAGGTATTCTTTGGGACTGGTTTTTCTGCAATCGTTACGTTTGACACGGTGCTCTTTAAAATTACAATTATTGTTGTAGAAAGTACAACTATGGAACTCTTCAGGAAGAATAGTTAGGTCCTTTAGTAATTGAGTTGTTTTTTAAGAAAATTTTTGAAAGTGAATGTATGTGGATCTTTAGTAGCTATATTAACAGTAAGAAGCTATATTAACTAATATTAATTAACTATAATATTAATTAACTATATTATTAATTAACTATATTAATGAACTATAGTAGCTATATTAACTAGAAGACTAGTATTTATTGTAAATAGTGGTTTTTTAATTATTAATTTATATGTTCATATAAGCAGTTCTAGACGTCGCCTAGCTTTTGTTTATTGGTTTTAGTTTTTTCTTTGATATAGTCAATGTGAAGGGTACAAGACAAGGAGTAAGAGACAATTTTCAAATTGTTTCTATTTTTTAATATCCTGACTTTTTTTTTTGATTAATCAATAGTTTATTACTTATAACTGTGATAACGATAGAATTAAATATTTAATTGTTTAGGTGTCTGTTTTATTTAAACTTCAATTAAAGTTCATTCGACGTTATGTATTGTACTTTAATCGAATTTTGGTATTCTTTCTATTTGTGCTTTATAATTAAATTATAATCAAAGTGAGTAGAGTAAATTATGTTTTACATAGGGAACGCGTATCAGAGTGAACCAATACTATTTCTTTGATTTAAGTATTATCAGAATCACAATTAAAAAACGTGAAACAAGGACAACTGTAAAAATTTATAGAACAATATATTCTTCATTTAAAATTGATTAAATAGTAAATTGAAAAGCGATTCAACTTTTACCATTTTAGGTGCTACTTACGATTTTATTTTTTATTACTACGCCATTGTACAATTTTTAATTAATTAAGTTGTTAACTAATTAATTAACGAGTTACTCTATTATTCAAAACACTTTCACGCTCAGCAAGATGAATTCTTTTTTACCATTATCCCTTTATGCCCACATATCTATTATTATTATTAGACTGCAGATTATTATGCAATTGCATAATTTTATAAACACAGCAAAAGAAATGGTACCTAAATGAAAATTGGCTTCATCTTCCAAATACCATAATTTGTATTGTAAATTCCATTATTGTAAATGGTATTGTAAATACCATTTTTTAATATTATATGCATTTTCTAACTTTTCGTACATTTCAAACTTCCATAAATACATGAAAGTCTAATTATTGTACATATATACATATTTGTAATACACATTTATTTTTATTCTATCGATCTATTCGTTTTCATGCACACCTGACGTTTCATTGCTAAAGCTATTCTTTTCACTCTACATTTTCTTCTATTTGCGTTGCCCTATTTAACTCTATTTTCTCCCTAGTATCTCCGCTGCTCTCTCATTCGTTCGCTCTGTTCATCCCTCCCTACTCTAAGTATCATCAAGTATCTACGCTAATATTTAACCTGTTAACAGAGGGAGACGAATTAACTCGCTATTTGACAATGTCTCCGCATTAGGCGAGACAAATTAACCTGTTAACCGGGGAATTTCTCTGGAAGCACTTCCAATATAGAGAGACACATGTATTGGGTGATATTAAAGGACGATTAAATGCGAATTAATTAATTCTGTTGGCAGTGAGTATTTTATACTAAGTTTAGCTTGATTCCATAACAACTTGTTTTGTATTAATATTTGCTATTATATCCTACGTTACATCATATGACTATTTTTGGTGTCTTGAATAATTATCATCTCAGAAACGAAAACTTAAATACAATTTTATCATTTTTTATTTTCGTCTCATTTTGGTACATTATATATGTAGAATCATTTTTTCAAATTCGTAATACCTGTTATTCAATGTATTATACCTATCTATTTGTTTATCTTTTCAGTAGAAACATTAATGTTTGATAATAGAGATAAATACAATACTTATTTATAATTACCTTTAATGTTGTATAAATCGCATTTTAATAAATATGTATAGATAGGTTATATTAGATACTTCCAAAACTGACGCAAGTATTATTTCTGTCCTGAAATGAATGAAGCAAAATAATTTATTTGTAACCATTAATGTTTTCTATTACTTTCTGGAATACCCAATTTCTCGTCTGTTTATTAACTTTCCAGTTTTCTTATTTTCCAATGTGATATTATTATCAGTCAAAGTTTTAAATTTTAATTTTATATTATGGATATGTGCTTTATTCTATTATCATCTTCTAAGTGAAAAGTTCCTCCTATTCAATTTACTTTGTTAAGATCAGGAATTCTATCTTATAGATTTCAATTAAGGCATAAACTCAAACTTTCTTAAACTGTCGCTTATGACGTTTTGCCTGTCTGCCAAAATATATTCGATTCAAAGATTATAGTTTCAACAACAATCAAAATTACAAATTACTTATATTTTCAAAATAATTGAATTAATCCATGAAATTCTTTCTCTAATTTAAAAAATGATTCCAAATTTTTGGCCACTATTATAATAAACTAAATGATATCCCCTTCTTCCTTCACCCATTCCCAGTTCCTCCACCCTCAAACGTCCGATAAAAGCCAATTCTTTACAGGAAAAGATTCCAAACTCTTGGCCACTGTTGTAATAAACTAAATCACGTCCTCATCTTCCCATTCGTCCATTCCCAGTTCCTCCACCTTCAAAATCTGACAAAAGCCAGTTCTTTACAAGCTGCACACCCATCGACGCAAAGCGTACTAGAAAGTACATCATTATCCGACTTTCAAACTCATTTGTCCAGAGCTCATCAGAATCCCCCAGCGGAAGATTCGTAAAATCTCCTGCTGAGTATTCGGGCAACCCAATAAGCCGAGGAGACAGACGGTATTTAAATCCACGGTCGGTTGATGGTTGAACAGGGAAATCCCGAATCCAACGACGGTAACGAGGAAGAAGTTTCGCGGACGCGGAAAGTTGCCGCGTCCGTGCGCTTCTAATTGACCGAGAAACAGTCGGAGCTTTGTGCTAGTCGCTCGACGAGCGGCCGACGTCGAAACGAACCTGCCCAGGCCGAAATGGAATCGTCCCGTCGGATCGGTCCTGTTCCCTCGTTAAATACGAATCCGACGAACAACAATCCCCAGCGACGTCTCTGCCTTATTGTCTTTGGTTAAAACTTTTGGCGCGTCTGATTAAAGCGATATCGCTGCCCACTGCCTGCCGAGCGTGGCCCAGGCTTTGATGGAGGAACTTCCGAAATGGCGCGAGATTTAAAAACTTTCTCTTCGTAATCTGGGATCATCGGGAGTTGGAAGAATGGTGCATGGGGTGTTTTTATGAACGGGGTTAGATACAGTTACGGTTTTAGGTATGGATGTGAAAATATTTGGGCAGATGTGAGTAGGTTTGCTTTAGGGACTAGAATTTAGAAGTTGGAAGAAATGAAAGACTTTGAAAATTTGAAGAATTTGAAAAATTTAACTTTCAAATATCGCTAGTGAAGACTTGACGTAAAATTGACTCTGCATGAATAGTTGTGATTTGACGTCAAATTGACTCTGTATGAATAGTTGTGACTTGACGTCAAATTGAATCTGTATGAATAGTTGTGACTTGACGTCCAATTGACTCTGTATGAATAGTTGTGACTTGACGTCAAATTGACTCTGTATGAATAGTTGTGACTTAACGTCAGATTGACTTCGTATAACTAGTAGTAACGTGAAGTCATTTAACGTATTTTTAGATGGAGATATATTCTACTTAGATTAAACTCTATTACTTGTTATTCTCCAGATAATTTTATTATATTTATCACATTTCATGAGCAAAATGTGTTTTTTGTTAATACAACTACAATAATGAAATTTATTTCGATACACTTAACAATAATGCAACGATACATTTTAGTACAAGATTAACAATTTGCCGAATGGATATTAATTCAATATTTCGTATAATATTTCAGAACAGAAATTAATTACAAAGAAAACGTAAGTATCTATAGTACTTATGCGCAGTCAATTTGATGTCGAGTTACCACTATTGATATAGAGTCAATTTGGCGTACGTTACCACTCTAAGCTTAAGTCTCAGAGCTTTAGAGATAGAGAATATAACTTTAGAGCTTTAGAGCTTAGGAACATAGAAGTTTGACAATTGGAGATCTTGAAAATATTACTATTTACCTATTTCAGTATTTCAGGTTTTGACAATGTGTCAAAGTGAGATTGTAAGAATTGAAGAATTTGTAGGCTTCAAAATTAGAAAATTCATTAATTCATTCAATTTAGAAAAGTCCTGATGAACTGAAACAAGGTCCAAGGCACGTATTGAAACATTTTTTTGCTGTTTAGAAAATACATATCGTCCTCACTTCGATCACGAAGTTCTTTTCAGGAAGTTCAATAAGATTGTATAGAGAACTGTTTGTATAATTCTTCAACTCGGGCTCCTGTTGACCAACCACTTTCGATCACCCTTAACGAAGGTTAACTTTCGCCAATAAATTACAAGTTTTAATTACTTATAAATAATTACTTATATATTTAATTACTTATAAATAAACTAACCATTCCACCACTGATTTTCATCTCGAACTAAAAGCCAAGAAAGAAAAAACATCATCCATTTCTTGAGATAATTTAAACCAATGAAAATACATAAGCCGATAGATAAAGCTTTCTTAGGAGTTACAACCAATATTGCGATATTCTGGGACAAAATGTCTTCCAGTGACGTCATAAACTAGAGAAGTGGGAGTACCGCAGGCAATGCAGTCAAATACCATGCGGTACCCCCATTTTTCCGCTTTATGACGTCACTGAAAGACATTTTTGTTCCTTTATATTGCAATAGTGGTTGCAACGCATACAGAAATCAGGCTTTGCATCGACTTGTACAGATTCTCGACGATTTTTATCGATTACCTTAAACTTTCGAATTGACTGTAAAACTGGTTACGTCTTTCTTTTTAATCACGAACGTCTTATGCTGTTGATTAAAAACAGTTGATAGCTAAACATAACTTTTACTATCCAACTATTTTAAGGAGGCATTAATCGAGTAATCCAAATCAAGCCAACGCTTAGTGAGACGCGTATATGCGTGATCGGGACAAAATTGATAACTTCTAAACTAATACATTTTCGACTTAAGACCTTTAATACTTTTTTAAGGAGAATACGAAAAATGCATCGATTGACGAAAAAGAAAATAATTTTACTGGAAAGAAATTAGGTGACCTTTATTCTTTATTAATTAAAAAATTCTTTACCGACTTTTTCGACTGTAATTTATTGTAACTTAATTACTGACTAAATTTTATTTAGAAAATTTCTTTCATTAACATTTAACACATAATTCAAGAATACAGTCCCACTTACTACACCATTATTTAAGATGTCAATTATCTTCTAAATGATGCATAGTAGCAATTTTTAAGAAGACACCATTTTGGCTACAAATGACCTATACTAACTATCCATGTAAAAGAAATTTATACGTATTCATTTGAAAAATGTAAGTTGACCTTTATAACTCGAAAAGGTCACGAATAATAAAAAGTAATTTCCATAGGTCTTATAGCTGATTTAAAGCCATGTAAATTTCTCTTATTAAACTTTTTTGTAACTTCAATCATTTATGAGATATTTGTTTGAACATTTATGGACAGACACTCTGTATAAGAGCTAAATAGGGTCTCGAAAATACAAAAATATGTGAACCCTGCTTTCGATTATTTGATCTTCGGTTTAGTAAAATGACCGAATCGATCCAAAAACCGTATTGTCTGAACTAGCTGTAAATCTAAGAAATATACATATGTATAAATATTCATGCATGTAAAACAAGAAGAATATATAATTCAGGTTCGATTCGACTTCACTGGCGATTGCCTGTGACACAGTAACGCAATGTTTGAGAACGATATATAGATACAAACGGTGTGGCAAAGTGTTTACATTAATTTGCAACTGTGTTCCAGGACACGTATCGCGAACGGATGGGAGAGGCGCCGCGTTTGCACGTGCGCGCGCGTGCATACACAGGAAGGGAACGTTCATCGAAGCGTTATTAGGAAAGTTTCGGCTCGCAAGTTCCTCTGAGTAGATAGAGAGAAACTTGCCTTCACGCTATTGGAAACTCGCTCAGTGAGACGCGATGATTTCTCTCTAGGAGACGTCACTCCTTGGAGATTTATTTAAATAATTATTACCCCCTTCCTGACAATCAGTAAACTTTATTAATTCACGGGGAGAAGTTAGTTGCGGAGTAATCAGTATCGTATGATAGCTTTGTGAAAACTGTTATAATTCACAGGTGTGTTTAACATTAAAGCAATAGAAAATTGATCTTGTCTTTAGTCACTAGAAATTGAGAATAATTTATTTGGTTATGACTTGGCTAATGTACTAATAATGTACGATGTTGAATTTCTAGGAAAATTAAATCTTTTTGTAAATTTCTGAAGTCGCCATTAATAGTACTTAATCTCTATTTATAGTTTTTGAAGAAAACTTTTTAGGGTCATTTCATTGCCCAAAAAATTATATATTTCAGAGTAGAAGAAGAAATGTAAAAGGTTGAAAGATAATTTATAAAAACTTTAGTGTGCTATTGTCTTATGTTTATCGATCATTTCTACAAAATACATGTAGTTGTTAGGATTGACTTTTAATATATCAAAGAGGACAGATTCATTATGTGTCTTGATTCTTATGAGTAGTTAATCGCAAAGATTAATTTGAATGGAATTTTTTCCCATTCGCTAAACCAAAATTTTACCTCATTGTTCTACTTTCTAATTTTCTAATATTTTTCACACTCTGCAGACAGTAAATTTTCTCCAGTGGTAACGTTCACTAAATCCATGATTATTAATAACGCGATATTAACTACAAATGAAAGTACAATACTTATTAGAAGATATGTTCCACTTCAGTTCAATATATTAATCAATAAAACTTTAATCTAATTCTATTAAATTCAACACGATTTACTAAAAACATTAATCTCCAAACTAGGTCATTCCTCGATTTGGAACGTTTCCAACGTATTGAAACTGCTATATTTAATTCACTTTATTTATAGTAAGTATCACGTACGACCTACTCAATACATTATCACTTCGTACCGATGACATTAAACTTTCACAACGAAACAGAATCATTCCACCTAATAGCAGAATCCTTCCAAGATCAACCGACTGGACCAATGAGAAACGAGAGGAAAAGACGTATCCGATCGAAATCAGCAGTCCCACTGTTGTGGTTTCCCTTGTCAACTCGGCAAGAATTTGAAACTGCAGAGGCCAGTGCGGTCTCGTGCCTCGCAATTCTCCCGTTCCAAGATTTCGGGCGATCAGGTCTCCAAATCGGAAGCAGGATTTGGCGAAATGCGGGGCTACGTGTGCTCCAGCAATCAGAGACGCGACAGGGCTCGATATCTGGTGTCGTAACCGAGCGGAAGTGGTCGCCACCGAGACCAGGCGGAACCACAGACGGAATTAATCGTGCGAACTGACCATTCTGGGCGTCTCTTTGCGCGTCAGCCTTAATCGATGCCTATGGGTATCCCGCAACACGTTTACGCCGCGTCGTGTTTACGCTCCCTGGTGACACGTGTGCATGTACCATTGGACGTGACAATTGTTCGAGATACTGTCAAACGAGACCTTCTTTCTGCACGTTCAATTGATTGGGTCTTAAGGCGAAATTCCATTGAGGCAACAGTAGGCGATCTGTAGCATGCTATAGTATTTTTTAATCCTCTAATGCATGGGTGAAAATACTGACGCTACTACATGGGTAGAGTCCCAAGGATCCACTATTTTATCAATTTTTTTTTTTAATAAATACAGTTCTGTTGGAACCATCTGATATGTACTTGCATATAGGACACATATTTGTTAATATTTAAAGAGACAAAGGAAATGGAAAACGATATTTTCATGGGTTTTTCTGACTCAAGCTATGCAGTGGAGAGTTATGTTAAATAGTATATATATTTTATAATGCTTGAAAAATTATTTATAAAAATTCTTCTCGACAGAACCATGACACGGTTTTCTAAATAATTTTTCAATTATTGTAAAATTGGTATATACTATTTAATTTAAAAAATACTGTGATATACTACATGTTGCCTAGTATTGTCTTCGTTGAATTACGCCTTTAATACAACCAATTATTTAATGTATTTATTTCCCACAAATCCGTAAGGAAGTAAGACAACTCGAAAAACATGATTTTTGAGTTAAAACCATGAAGAAATTTCACGAATGTCCTTCTATTGAACTTTAGTAATTGAACTTCGAAAACAAGAAAAAGATACACAATCATTTTGTTTCATGTGATTTAGAAAATCTTTAAAATCGTCCAATAATAATGAGGGATGATTATCAGGTATATAAAAAAAACGACGAACACTTTTCGAGCTCTGAGAGAAATCACTTTTTATCAGTTGTTAGAAATAGAAACCTACACAACCTTCACTTAAAATTTAATGACTCGAGTTTTATACTATTCTTGGACCAATGTCCAAAACTTCACAGGAAAAATGTATTTACTATTTAATTTCTGCAAATTAAGGATACAAAGGACGAAGTATTCATTATTTTTAATTTTTTTCTAAATTATTTTTAGCACACAGGCTCATTTAAAGAATTGTCTAAAAAATGGGACACAAATTGCTGCAAATATCTATCATTCTGTCATTCATAGAGAACAACTATATTATAGTTCTTATGTAGTAAATTGGTTTTCTGTAGGACGATATCGTTTATGGGATGATCTAACGGACGAGATCTCGTTTCATGACGTCGAAGATCTCCAGTGCTCCAGATCCCACAGTCTTTGAGAAACAGAGGGTCAAGTTTCCAAGAGTTCTTGGGAAATACGATCGTGGTAAGGACAATACGTATTCAGTAGCTCAAGACCGATTTCTATGCCACTTGCGATCAGTTAACGAGCTCGCCGCTGTTGCCTTTTGTGCTCCTCCTTAGCTTGGCCTGGACAATTTGTCGTCTGAATTTCTAGCAGAAGTAGAGTAAGCTGGACAGTTTATGGTTTCGTCGTAAACTAAAGCTTGTAATAAATTTAATATCAAAATCCCCGAAGATATTTTATGCATCTCTAAAATTCGATAAATTTAAAATATATGAATACACAAATAGTCACAATTTTATCAACTGGTAAATCGAGGAACTTTTATTCTAGAATTTCATGATATTAAAAGTCCTCAAATTATTTAACTTTCATACCACGGCGATTTTGTACTCCAAAAATTCCATAATTTTGTAACTCTGCATTCACAGAAAAATTCCAGACATTTCATTATAATTACTGGATCCTTCGAATTCCAGTTCTAATTTTTCGAAACTCCATAGAGTAAACATAAATGAGTTATCACAATAGCTGTATCACAATTTCTAAATATAAGAAGTGTGTTACAGAACAGAATATTTTTTGAATATGAAATAAACAACTTAGCAAAAGTTGTAATTATGAAATATAAAATCAATAGTAAAGAATAATTACTGAACTAGAAAATACTGTTTTCTATATTTTACGTTATATATCAAAAAATGAATATATAGTACCACTCATAAGTATTCGAACGATGTCAAATGTTGAGAAAAATACAGGTTTCATTGTCGCAACTAATGTACATTCGTTACATTTGTGTTGTATTTCTATTATATCTTAAAATGAAGTATACAATAATCACAGTAATCGAAAAATTAAAAAATGAAAATGAAAAATGAATGAAAAATGAAACTGTTTCATGTTTACCCTCTATCTGGAAATCTGTATGCACGCACGATTTTTAGTACTCAAGTTCAAGCAAATTCTAGCAACCCTAGACTCCCAGAACGCCGCGCCTCCAAGCTGTAAATCTGAGATTTCAAATCTCTACGATTCCGCGGTGTGAAAATTCTAAAATCTCCAAGTTTCACGTTCCCCTGAACATAAATTTTCGAGGCTTTGCGCGATCCTCGAATTCTTCAAATTCCTCGGCCCCTCGAGTTACAGCTGCTCCTTCGAAATTTCGCGCGAGTCCCAGAAGAAAAGACTTTCGTTAGTCTCGAAACTCTCGCTCCTCCCTCCTTGTTGTTTCACCCCGTGGAATCGATGCTTATTTAACCCGTCAATTTCCCCATCGATCGGCCATTCGAGGAGCTCTTTAAATCGATCTCTCGCGCAACGAGAAACTCCAATCGTAGAAGCAATTAATCGGTCGCGGTGCAACGAGTCAGGACGTTCGATAATTGAGAATCGGCGAACGAAAGCTTTCGAGCCAGATTGCGGCTGAAGTTTCCTTTGTCCGATAATTTCAACGAACGTGGGGAACTCCTGGGACTGTGTAACGAATTAGAAAGAAGGGTTCGTGGGGCTTTTTATAGCGAGCAATTTGCAATTGCATGGGGCGGTGTTTGTATGGCCCGAACGAGCGCTTAAAGCTTGAGTTTGAAAACTTAAGATTTTGTAGTATTTTAGTATTTCACAGTATTTAGCATTTTGAGAATTTGAGGATGTGGCAAATCCTCACAAAACTGGAGATTCTGAGACCATAAAAAATCGGAAGTTTCAAAATTTGAGGCTTTAAAAACTTAAGAATTGCAGGATTTGAGAATTTGAGACCTTAAGAATCTGAACATTTAAGTTTCTGAATATTTAAGAATTAGAGAGAAAGATTCCTGAACTTTTTTACAGCAAGCTGGAAGTTAAATGCGAAGTTTTGGTGGACTGAGAGGCTGTTGAAGGTCTATTGTATGAGAAATGGAGTTTAACAGTTGTTATTTAATATGTATTTACTCTTGTTAGAGTGATCGTAATTATAAGTTTCTGAGGGAGTACATTATACAAGGGGAAATTATTATATATTTATTATACATATTATATATGTATATTAGATGATCTCATAAATCTGTGGCTAATGAATTAAAAAAATTCGTGCTTGTAGTTAGTATTTTAACTGAAATCTACAATATCTACTTCTTTAACCAAAAATATGAAATGAGAAACATTAGTTTTTCTGAATGTTTACCAATGTCGATTACAGATAAACATAATATTCTTTAAAAGTATATAAATGAGGTAACAAATTTTTTTAGCAAACACATTGGATGCTGTGTGGTTCTAGGGTGTCTCAATAAAATTGAGAAACTTATTGCTGGAGTACTGAAATTATATGATCATCACATTAACATGTATATATTTGCATTGCTTTTTGAATAAATGACGCCATTATAATTTGAATTTCGATTTTTAATGGTAATTACCAACATTGACATTGTAAAACCATAATGGCCTGCCGTAGCAGTCTATTTTCTATAACGCGTTTATCTACTTAACATATTACGTAGGTACATGCCAAGAGAATTTCGTAAAAGTTTCCCCCAGGGCCAATACAATTTTTTTGAAATTAGCTTACCTTTACCTATTAAATGTCGCGATCCCATGGGTACCATTACTGTCATTCGTACAGGATATTCGATAAACAGGTGTTAGAGATTTTAGTGAGGTGATTTCACGTGTCAAAATATGTACAATGAAAATCAAGAATGTCGAAATTGCGTTTAAGGCTTCGTTTCGGACTTCGTTGATTAAAAAAACGTTTGATATTTCTGGAATGTGTCTGACTTTAAACTTACATATTCTATTTACTTTAGTATGTCTGAACAGACTAGTGTACGCTTGTACTAAAATAAATCCTCAGCGAGACACAGCAGAGTCAGTAGAATAAATTCCAAGTCAGATATAGAAAGGTCAGTAGAATAAACCTCGAGTCAGACAAAAAGTCCACAGAGTAAGTCCTACGACAGGTACAACAAAATCAATAGAATAAACCTTGAGTCAGATACTAAAAAAGTTAGTAGAATAAGCACCAAGTCGAATACAGAAAAATCAGTAGAGTAAGCCCCAAGTCAGACACAAAAAGTCAGTAGAATAAGTTCTAAGTCAGACACAGCGAATTCAGCAGTAGACTTTAGACGCTTTCTCAACGATTAACAACTCTGAAGAGAAACCACAAACACCTTTTCGTCATTCTTTATTTCTGCCTTATTTTAGCGTGTAGAATCACTCCTTAAAATTTCTAACACTTGATCTTAAACACCTTTTACATGAATGACGTGGCACGTAATACGTTAAAGAAAATTTTATTTGTTTTTAAATCATAGTGGAAATTTTCGAGCAACAGTGTACGTAAACTTTTCTTCATTGAATTCCACATTCAAATTTCTTCATTATTCTAACACAAATGATCGACTTCGAAAATAATTTCTTGTTTATCGAACATATTCTAAAGAACATTTCAGATAATCTGAAGGGTCCATCATTGCTGTCCTATGAGTTTCCAATAATCGATTCAAAATAATCGTTTAAGGAGGTCTTCTACTTGAGAGGACGAAAAGCAGGGACCATTTTGAGAATTTTTTCCAAAGACAGCAGGAGACTTTTTAATACGAGGATTTCGTTCACTTCTTTATTCACGTTTACAGAATCGTCAACAATTTTTTTAAGACACAATAATAAATTTGTAAAAGTTATATAATGATATATTATATAGACTGTTTTTGGATGGCTGACATAATTGTGGCCATTCTACTCATCTAAAACGAACGAATGATAAATCATTTTAATTAATAAGGATACAGTTATGGTTTGAACTACGGATATTAAAATCTTATGTCTTTTTCTATATATTTTTTTTAAGTGTAATAGACACGAAAACATAGGAAAAAACGATATTTCAACTTCAAAGTGCTCCCATTTTTTCAAATATCGAGATATTTTTTGCCGTAGTTCAAACCACAACTGTATCCTTACTAATCAAAATAATTTATCATTCGTTCGTTTCAGATAAGCAGAGCGACCGCAATCATGTCAGCCATCTAGACCCGTTTATCGAAACAGTCTATATACATCATTACATAACTGTTGCAATTTTTATTACTGTCTATTGAAAAAATTACACGTAAATAAAGAAGTGAGCGAAACTTTCGTATTAAAAGGTCTCATGGTTTCTCTGGAAAAAATTCTTAAAGAAGTCCCTGTTTTTCGACCTCTCAACTAGAACACCCCCACAATGTGCCTGATCCACGAAGAAGTCATGAATCAACATCGAAAGCCTAGGGAAAAATAAAGTTTTCCGACTGATTGGACCTTAGTCGGAAGTTCCCCGCCGCGAATCATCGTTTAACTTTAATCTCCCACGGACGGGTGGGCCTGGCTTTCATTTCAAGGGAGAAAAAAGGATCGCGAGCGCGTGCCACACGGGAATACTTGTGATTTACGGCCCTACGTCGATCGATCTTATCGAAGGAGGTAACCCAGTGGCATCGCGATCTCTGAGATATCCTGCAAGGAGGATCCTGCATTTCGAGAGCTGAATTATACGTCAATTTTTGTGGCCGCAGAGATGTCACTGCTTTCAACGTTTCTATCTACTGTTAACAGATGTTCCTACTGTCGATAGACAGTGACTTGTTAACTTGTTTAGGATGAATTTTCGGTTTTATATTGTTATATCATTTTTTTTTATTTTTCGTCTACACTATCCTTTTATTTTATCATTTACAATTAGTGCATATTGTTAATTCTGCTTAGAGAACTCTTGGTTTTCTCCATCGTACATCGAAACTTTTCTCAAATCCACACTTCGTACTCTTTATATTTCTTTGGCCCTCCCTATTCTCTTTTCTTTATTTATTTATGGTTTCTTATTTATAATTATTTGGGCTTCCTAGTACAAGTACTATTCGTCGTTGATTGAGGGTGTACCACATAGATTCTTCTTCAATATTTCCTATTTGAATAGATAAGAAGGTCATACAATTATTTATTACTAGCTGAACTATGTATGTAGCAAGCGAATCTTTCTTTCTTTAATTTAGAAGAGCACATATCTTCTCAGTTATAAAAAGCAAAATGTGTATAAAAAATAATCATATTAGTCATTTTGACTGGTCTGATGGTTCCAGTGTTAACATTTGCAACCCCACACTTTCATCCCTTGAAACCTCCAATTCAGAACCTTTCATAGAAAAATTCGATAATATTCCAATATGACGCAAGCTATTCAGATAATCCCTAAATATTTGAATTCTGCGGAATTCCTTCGAGTATTTGATCCCCGCGCCAAAGATGGTCCCTCCAATTTTGGCCGTTCGAAAATGAAGAAACGTTCGAAGAGAAACGAGACCGTCGATTAAAGGGCGATTCGGCCGAACGCCTGGGAATTTCCAATTTCATTATGGAAATTCGCGGCGTCTGTGAATTGGCGTGCATCGGAATCGTTTAACCCTCTCAGTCGACGGAGAATTGGGTTAGAAGTCGCAATTTACTGCTTCCCGTGCTGCCGGCTCAGGCGTGCCTTCGCACGATGTACCTTTTCTTCTAACAATCGACTCTTTAGTCACGACGTTAATTGCTTATATTTTAATAAACAGAATTCGATTACTTCTGGAAATTCACACTAAAGTAATGAGCAATATACACCAAGAGCTTGAAAGAAAAAGATGATGAAGTAAATCGAATTTAAAAAGAGATGAAGTATGATTAAAACGAAAAAATTTCTTAATAAAATAACAAAAACTGTAGACATGTCTTCTTCTTATTTTCTCTTTGAATGGAAAAACAAAGTTGTGTAACGATAAAAATAGTAAATATTATTCATGAAATGTGTTAGTTATGCTATATGTACTTGCACTTAATAGTTTGAGATTTACTGTCAATTTTGAATAATTGTTTTAAGTTCAAATGTATTTTTGCTTTAGGATAATTTTTTACGAAATACTATACATGTTTATATTAGTTTATGTAATTGTATAAAATGATTACTGAATCTCCATTGTAGAAATTCATATAAATTTAAAAATTCAGTTAATATGTGAAATTGCACTCTTCTTATACCTCTCACTAAGTCAGTTCTTTCTCTAAAAATTAGGTTCTTATAAATACTGATATACGACAACATTACTACCATTTTTGCATTTTATTTAGGCTGTTAACAATGCGTATTATATTCTAGAGGGTATTCAGTATTCAGTGACAGATGTCAAAAATTTAAAGAGATGATTCTACAGGTCAAAATGTGACTAAAATCAATAATGATAAAATAATACTTGATCCCTCGTTTTGAAGTGATTAATTTTAAGATATCCGTAAACCTAAAATGCGCATGAAATATGTCTGATTTATGGTCTTACTCTACTGCCGATGCGCATGAGCCAGGTCAGCCGCAACGATGCCAGTAGAATAAGTCGAGCCAGACTCTGCCATGGACATTTCACTGATATATTCAGATTTCAATAAATAATTCTGAAAACATTTTTTAACACAATTTCATCATTTTAAATTTTTGTTTTATTTTCATATGTAAAATCATTAATTTCAATTTGTATTACCTATTGTCGAGCAGCTTGGTCAAATCTTATTATTAATTAAATAAGTTTTAGTGTATTAAAATTATTTTTTAATGGCAGATTTGTTACATTAATTAATTACATACAATTATGAAAACATGAGACAATGAGAATTAAAAAAAATTCTACTGTATTATTTTAATTTTGAAAAAAAGGCAGTTTGTGATCCCTATATTGCAGTAAGTGATCCTAAACTTATATGTACGTACATATATAATATCTGCATATTATAGTTATATATACGTAAACATATAAAACGACTCGTCATCACTATTGGCATTAAACAAACGAAATTTATCTTTAACCCAAACGCTGATATATGGGTATGTCACCCTCAAGTAACATAGCATTATAAAGGATTAAAATAACTGTTCAGAATTATTAATTATACTTCGAATGCAATTCCCAACGAACTGATATCATCGACTATTGTGTGTTTATTGACATTGATCAACGAGTTAAGTTAATGTCAAGTAAACATGTACACACTGAAACAGTGAGATAAAGTAATCCCTCGTTTTCCTATCGTGAGCGATAAATAGCAGCGGATACTGGTGACCTATATGAAACAAAAAGCCACAATTTATTCCGAAAGTGTTTATTTGCAAGCCTGTATTAACTGAACGATTTTTACTGGGTTTTAGTACACTTTATGAGCCTTCAGAGCTGTAATCCACCTTTTATATGAAGAGATTCAATGCTGCAGGTCAGCGAGACAGAGAGAAATAGGAAGAATTATTTGTTTAACCCTCGGCTGTCGCTTTAAGTCGAGATGACCTATATCAATAATTGAAAAGAAAAAAGTGCGGTACTATTTCTGGCGATAAATTTTATTGTGAATATGGCTACACTTCTTTTCTTATTCAAAAACTTCTCGTTGTTAATATATCAACTAAATATTTTCTTTGAAATGTGCACTAAAATACTATTGTTTTTTTTAAACTATACCACATTTTAAAAGCATCAACTTACATTTTTAGCTACTATTGGTTGAAATATGAAAAAGTTACAGTTTGTTTCACAGAACTATTTTCTGTCAGGACTTACAGCCCTAAGAATTTTTTTAACTACGTCACTTTATTTATTAATTATTATCACCAGAACATATTCTTCGATACTCAAACTGTTTCAACATTTTTTCGATTGAATATTAGTTTTTAACAGTAGCTGCTTGAAAACTAAACTGGGCCTAGATAACTCAGTGTAACAACTGTGCTCAGTAAAATTGATGTGACAATCGAGGGTTAATAAACATATTTCTTGGTGTAATTTTTCAGCTATAATGCTTTCAAAAACACAGATTTCGAGCCCTTGAGGGATTTCTCTTGCCAGAAGGATGATTAACGTATTCCACGCGATGGGATTTCAGCAAAGTTCTGGATAAGACAACAGACATCACCTGAAGCACGGACTATGCTACATCATCTCAGCATTTCAATTTTAATTACGTTAGCAATAATATTCAATGTAATATCTTTGATAATAGAAAAAAGTGTGGCGCAAGATTTAAATCTTCGTTACTCGTTATTAAATAAAAAATATGAAAACGAATAGGTACTAACCTACTGACTTTCCTTCAATCGATTTCTAATTTTAAAACACTCTGTATGACACTTTTTCTGTAGTATAGTTATTAAACTGTCTTTCCATTAAAACTGTATCTTTATTAAAAAACGAGATATCCTGATTCATAGTACTTTACCCTTCCTCACTTAGTTGACTTATAATTTTGAATCACTGCATGTTAATGCGTAAAAGTTGAAACATGAATTAAGATATACTACACACCATATGCAGAATATTCACTGCTGCTCAGAAGTTTGAAGCATCCCTCGTTTTTAAGATATAACTTAATTTTTTATAGATATGGAAGTGTTACTTTTGATTTTAATTATAATAAATTACAGTTTCTATAATATAAACAAGTAATATTATAAATAAAATATTTATTTACTCAGAGAAGGTATTACTTCTTTTGAAATCTTAACATACTTCAGGCTTTTGAGCGGGAATATATGTTCTGTGTGTGGTATACTTTGTTTTATATTTTATATAGAAGGTAAGTTACATAATTGTATCACCTGAGTTTTCTTATAAACTTTACTGCATTAACAAATGTTTTAAACGAAAGCTGCTTAGTATCAAGAACGTGCTTTTCTTTGCTCCTCTCAATACCAAGCAGCTTTCGTTTGAAACATTTTTTCCTACAATAAATAGCTTACAAGAAAATTCAGCTGATACAGTTACGTGCTTCAGCCTGTACATCTACGATCCAATAACGAATAAAAAGCAAAAAATCAAATGTATAAAATATTCAGACACAATGAGAGCGTAAGCAAAGAAAGAAGGTTAAAGAGAAGACGGAAACAGGAAGAAAGTAGCGCATTAAAAAATTCATAGCAGGCGTTTATTGCCATGGCATAATCACGGAGAACGGTCGAACGAGACACTTAAATCGACTATCGATTCGTTTGAAACGATACTACGACGCTCTCCTTTGGCTCTGTTTTACGAGAGGCCGATTAAAACTAATTCAATTCCATTCAATTCTCCGCCGCCAGACGAATCAGCGTGCCCTCGAATATCTAATTAACAGCTTACGAGCGATCTTCTTTTCGCATTCCTTGCCTCGTGTAACGAACCAATTTCGGCGATCGTAATTAACGTCAAGTGCTTCGGAGGAATTACAGGGGAGCAGTTCGCGAGAGAGTGAAAACAGAAAGCAATTGAAGAGGAAACCGTCAATCTAAATTGCGGTGGAGTTAAAATCGCGAAACAAACGCGACACGGCCGAGGCGAACTGGCCAGATAAGAGTCGATAAGTATCGTGCAGGGGTAGGCCCGATAAAAACCTACAAAGAGAAGGACTTATATCCCTGAATATCTGACCCAATTTTCCTCTCGTTCGAAACGGGTAAACGATTCTGACGCACGCCAGTCTGCAGTGTTGCCGTGAAATGCTTTGAATAAACCTTTCGATGAATTTTCTATTGAAAATGCACGAAATACAGGACACGGGAGAATGTCGGGGGAAATTGCTGAGCATATATCTGGGGGGAGAACCTGTGGGGGGAAACGAAAATATTCTGTGGGATTGTTTGATCGCGGGAAATTAGTGGCAATATTTGTAGAATTCTTTTTGCGATGTTGAGAAGCTTTCTTGTTAAAAATGCCGCGCAAGGAAATTGCGATTCCATTGAACAAAATCAAACAAATGAGTTACTGCAAACTTTTCATAGGAAAGGGAGTAAACGGCATGGGAAATAGAGATGAGAATAATTAATGATATGTGCTAGCACGGTTACGAATTCTTTTAAAAATTATTGTAGCATGTTTTCTATAGAGAGCGTTCTTTGACGGAATTGTTATTGAATGTTCGGTCGAAAAATTTTTTAGGAAATTGAAAATGTTCTATGGAACTTTAGAAAAGATATTGTATAATGATTAATAAATGGGTAGTTTAAAAAGCAATGAATAATTATTTCTGTTCGCCAGATATAAAGTATGCATCATTTGCAAACAGGAGATTTCCTTCACTCAATATTCTCAATAGATACTTACATTTCACCACAAAAGATGTCATTAAGTTTCATTTTCAAATCCTGAGAAATCGAATTAAAATGAATGAAGAAGACAATTTTATAAGAGGGTCATTTTTACAAAAAAAAATCGAAATTTTTATAAAAGAAACCATTCTTATAAGATTTTTCAATTTCCAAAATGGTACCAAACCAAAAGTATATTATTAGTAATAATAATAAGAATATAACATTACTTTTTATCGTTATTTTCAACGTAAGTTTCCTTAAGATAATTGTGAATTCTTAATAAAATATTTCTTGAATAAAGAACTTTATCCAAGTAACCATGTACCTAAGAAAACTTCATAAGTTTGTTTAAAAAAGTCTACAACAAAAGCTGCGAAATTTCACTCGAAATTATACTTAATCATTGAAATATAGTCATCCAAAAGTATTAAGAATTATTTTAAAACACTTTCTTATTCCTATTAAAAGTATTCAGATTTGAATGAAAACTTTCTTATTAAATCAAAACTGTACCATCGAAAGAAGTATTCCATTATTACCAAAAGTATCTTTTCTTTCCCTGTAATTATTTTATTCAAATTTTTCGTCAAAGTCGAAACGCTTTTCACTCCGTCCACATTGTTCCAGAACAGCGAATTTTAATTAAAAAGAAAGGTATGAACGATTCCTCTGCCTTCCCCAGAAGCAGCGATTCGTCCTTGTGCTGGGGATGCGAAGGGGAAAGAGTTGAGGATACGCCGCGACCCTCTTTGGTTTCTGACGGGCCACGTTTATGAGCTGGGCCGCAGTTCTAAATTATTCATTCGCTTTCTCTGCACCATCCCTTCAGCCATCCATCCTGCCAGAACTCGGTCAGGAGACGCAGCTGCAGGACCCCACCCCCTGACACCCTTACGAACTTGCCAACTGCTCCCTTCCGGCAGGCTAAGCCGCGCGCTTCCACCGAAAATGACATCCTTGACTATTCCACTAAACGCAATCGAAATGCAATGACGGGGCTGAAGGGAAGTTAAATGGATTTCTGTTGAACCGTTTTATTGAAGACGCGCTGATCTTCTCTTCCTTATTTTAAAAAATGTCAGGAAATTGGAACTGAGGCAGTTGAACGGTAAATTCTCTGGTCATAAGGCAAGACTTAATTTATGTCAGACTGTACAGGGTGTTTCACAACATGTGAGACTCCCGTTCGGGAGTTGAAAAAAGTCATATAAACACATGTCCTATCCCAGATAGCACACGACGTCTTGAAGACGTCTATTTTATGTTCATTTTATGCCTGATCGTCTTACGACATAATTTAGACGTCATAAAAACATCCAAGAGCGTACATCTTAAAGACTTGCAAAGTTTCTAATTGGTTAAAATTACCAATTCTAACTTGCAGACTTTAATCAAAGCAGAACCTTAAATTTATTGGAAACCTGATTCATGTCAATTTGTCTTACAGGCACAGAATATACATAGTAGAAAAATGTAACCAATCTCGCTAACAATGAGTAGACAAATTGATTGACCAATAGCTGTCGTGTTACTTATCTTAGAGTTATATCTTCACTGATTAGGTTCGCCTATTTGAACGAAGTACACGAAATGTCAGATTTTCGACAAAGAAAGTTTCAAACTTTTTGACAAGTCTCTACTTAAAGTTATCTATCATAATTTTGTTCCTCGGTTATTTTTGCTAGCACAACAACGTTTAAACGACACAGAATTTAGGGAACAAAATCACGAGCGACAGTAATCGAAAATTACCACTCAGTGGTTCATTTTTATCGACGAAATAATCAAGCTCTCCAATAGAATTTATTGAGATCTTCATCTCGTTAAGCGTTCCACCAGCGATTTACTGTTGGTCGCATTAAGGCGTCCAGCAAACAATAGGGGTGAACTCGTGGGGGTTGTAATAATTTATATTTCAAGCTGGTTCTGACTGTACTGTGGTCTCCTTTCGCCAGAAACCAAACAGGCAGGGACGGTGAAAAAATGGCAGATGAAGTCGGGAACTTTCGTCGTAAATTCTCTGACAGGTCCCATTTTTTAAGATGGCGGAATGAAAATAGAGGGAGAGAATTCGTGAGGAAGAACATAGCTAACTAAATAAAGATAACACTAAAACGAAATACATCTATGATAATCGTAATATTCACTGCCTTTGTACTTTGGTGCAAGGTTTGAAATGAGTATAAAGGTAAACTATACTGAGTTTCGTGAAGTGAACATTGAAATAGTTCATTTCACTATGATTTGTAAATGAACAAAAATGGAAAATTATTTTGAATGGATTTTCTGAAGGATTTTTATGAAGGATGTGATAAAGTTTCTATTTAATAAAGGATTATCGTAGTTTGTACTAATATTCAATACCGTTACCATTTGAAAATTCGAAATAGTATGTATAGTGTAACAGCAGATACTATGTCTAAAGTAGAAACATTTAGCAGATTCATTTTAGAACGAGTACAGAGGAGGTCCTTGATCAATTAACAAAAGGTCATTATCACGATATTTTGTATTGATATTCAATAGTATGATCTTCGCGAAATTTTAAGCAGTATAAGTACTATAATAGTCAACACTATCAGAGTATAAAAATTGTACATATTCTTTAAATACGAATATCAAGGTGGTCCCTGATCTCTTAACAAGGTATTAATATAGTTAACTGTACTCTAGTATAATTAACCTTTACTAATATTCGATATTATTACTTACCAAAGACTTCCAGCACTATGAATACTATAACAACACAAATATTTTATACATTCCTTCACTACAAATACGAATTTCACTATTTCTTGATCACTTAACAAGGGATTATGGTACTATACCAATATACATATAATACTGATAGTTCCTGCATATTCTTAATCTTGTAGATACATAAGTATCATAATAACAGATTTCACAATAATAGAAATAGTTTTACGAGCTTTTTTAGTATGTTTACGAAAGTAGTACTTAAGTGTTTTATAGATTAACTACTTTGTAATAATATCACAAATTATTTGAGGTATTATAAACAGTAACAAGGAATATATGAGATACTCTCTTTTCAATTCATAAATTTGTGTAACATTAATACTTCTTTGTTATTAAAACAGACTATAATATACTTTTTAAATTCCAGTTATTTATGCTAAAGTTTTGTATGATGCTACGAATAATACTTAGGTAGCTGTTTGTTATGAGAGAAAGATCTTGAACACGGTCGAGGGGAGATAGCCATAAAATATGTAATTAGAGAAACTCTCTCTATCCATCATAGAACCTTCTCAGGCTTGTGGATGACGCACGGCCCTATGGCGTTTAACCATACCGCCATGATATTCGCAAACTCGCGCGAACTTCCGGCCACAATGATGAACCAAGCGGGAACAGCGTTTAATTTAATCTTCACCCTTTTGGTCGTGGTTCGTTAGCGTTCAAAGCAGAAATTCGACTAGTTAGAGGTGTCCGCCTTCGTTCTGTGTAAATTCGTCGCACGTCGACGCGTTTTTCGGCATTTTTTGCACACACTCAGCGCGCTTGACAAAAAATTCTGTCATTTGGAATGTTTCTAGTACCTCCAACAAGTGGATAACTTCTGCAAGCAGAAAGTAGATAACTTTCCCTTTCTATAACCTCGCTGCCACATTTTTCATAATTTTTTAAAATTTATTTTTTTTATCGTCGCATCGACTATTGTCATTAGTTTTCATAATTTGTAACTGGTTCTTTGAAGAAAATAAGTTTCATTTCTATTCATTATCATTTATACGTTTGACAAAATAAATAAATGTTTCTATTTGTTAAATGTGAAAATAATTCTAAACATTATGCCTAAATATATTTAAATTATTATGCAAGTCAAAATTTCAAATGAGACAGGAAATGAGATTAACGACAAAGAACATAGATAATTATTTCTCATGTGACAGTCAAACAAGTTTTAAATCATTAATATTTGGCAAGGTAATACAATTTCAATGGTTACCACTGTAAAAGGGCACCAAAAATATGTCTTTCACTATAAGTTCGTCGTAACAAAGCCATGCAGCTATAAAGCACTACGTCCAATTTCTTTTCTTTTGAATTATAAAAAAGTTTGTCCTTATTAGCTAATAAGTAACCTTGGATCTACTTTTTTACTGATAAAGAAACAGAATGACGATCAATTTGCGCTTCTTTTTCTTCGGTTCGCCGTGCAATTAGTTGGGTAAAAGATAGGGAGCACGAAAAAAGCTTACCTCTGGTCTGCGTCGTTTATGAAATCAGTAGTCGGTATGTGAGCAGGAGGATATCTCATCTCCATAGAGATCGAATTTTTATTCAAGAGCTGCCAGGATACGTGACTGGAATTACTTTCAACTAGGTAGCATCGATGACACCCATAAAGATCCAGTTCTCTTTCCCTTTTTAACGAGGAGCGATCGTTAAATCTCGATCAAGAGAAATTGTACCCTGTATGATGAAGGTTAGGGCGGTAGTTCAATACTCATAAAGTTAACTTCTTAATTATATACAGGAGTAACAGATTTTAAGAAAATTATAACTAGTGGTGCAAAGAAGATAATGTCTCAATACATGGTTTCCCAGTGATTCAATTTGGCTGGGATTCAAATGAAAATTCACTGACGACATTCAGATAACGAGGGACGCCTACTACTAGGATCAACTTCTGACTATTTATTTTCGTCTTGTCGAAAATGTGAAAAAAATACATGAAACTATATGATACTTATTAACTAAGTATCCTTGACGTATGATGGATCCCACAAAGAACTTATAACAAGTAGATATTGTACTATGTATGAACTTTAATTTTATAAATGTTTCTGAATGATATGCCTAGTTTAAACGTTTCCAAATTCCAGCATCTTTGAAATTTATCCTTTATTATATATTTGTCTTTATTTGTCTTTATTGTAATTTTATTTTAATCTAAAAAGTATGTTTCTATTTATGATAACTAAATACTATTACTCCCATACAATAAGTAAATACTATTATTATCTGTTGTAAGTAAATACTATACACATTTAGACTGAAATGTTGGGTTTTCGAAATTGTTATTTATTTATCAAATATATTTCAATTATACGATCATATCCGTCTCTATCTACAACTAATCTCTATCTGTCAACCAAGAATTTGGAATTACCTACTTGCTAATCCTCATTAAAATTCTAGCTTGTGGAAAAGAATTTTTTATTCAAAATTAGTACTTTTACTATAATTACAACTCGCTTTATGTTCGTATAATATTGTAGAATAAATGAATGCAACTGTTTATCGTTACTTAAATTATGTGTTTAACAAGGTAACTTTCAACTTTGTTCATTCAAAAATGACATAAAATATAAATTCGAGCTGCAGATCAAGAGTGCCAATCAAACAAGAAACGAGAACAGAATTCGAGCATTGCAGCGTCTAATATCGTGACAATGCTGAAATCAGCCGAATTCTCAACTGTAACTCGAAGGAAGCGTTTATCGATCGATACCGCCTTATAATAATTCGGTACACCTGCGAGGGTCGCCATTTCCCCGACATTCATTCGATTCCCAAGGGATCATTTCATACCAACTGGCAGATGCCATCGAGCTTCAACTCGATTTCGTCGATCGACGTTTGTCTACAGCATCCTGTTCGATACTCTGCCCAGAGAACGTGACAAAGATCCAGTATATGAAGAAATTTCTTGATTGCTGACGAAATATTCAGGACTTGTTGACATGGACTTATCACTAATGTTATTAAACAGCTTCTGCTTTCTGATGCTACAGGTTTAAAAAATAAAAACCAGAATAGGAATCTGAGAAACAGGCTCCACCCTTTCTGAATAGATTTCTGTTAAGGAAAAGGAATTATTGTTTCTGGAATTCTACTTTTTAAAAAAATTATTGAGTCAGTTTGAGAGTATGTAAAAGTACATAGCTCAGAAAATACGAAGTTTAAATCACTGTGAAGTGACTTAGTTATTTAAGATCTATCTTCTATGAACATCTCGATTTTTAAAGCGTTATAAAAGTTAAACTGTAAGAGATACAATAAAATGTATTAAGACCTTTTTGCTGCATTTCTGCTTCTCAATGTATTCACAAAATTACAGAATTCTTTGTTATTGCAAAATGGAGTCAGATCGAACATTATGCCATAAAAGATTTTGTATTTCATTTGAGTTCCCATATCACCCTTTAAAGTATTACTACGTATATTGTTTAGACTTTGCATATTGCCTGATTGTACGATATCAACATTCATTCTGCTATAATTGAGCTGGCGAGTTAAAGAACAATTCAAGTCCAAAAACCACATATAGATCCCAGAGCCACCCTCTATTAAGTCCACCTGCTTTCTATTCGACTTATAGTACACTTTGACTCTAGGATCTAGTTATAATTCTGAAATGATTAGAAAATAGCTAATTTTGTACGTCTACATTTTTGTTTTTCAACTCCTAGTTCCAATTCCCGCTTCACCTAAAAGCACAAATCTTTCCTTATCAGAACGCCCAACGGATCTACTCAGAGCCAATCAACGAGGACGATCAGGAACCCATTTCGCCTTTGGATCTCCATAGTGAATACACATTCCCCTTCAGTCCCCAATAGCATAGAAAACAATGGAAGGGATACACGCGAGGAAACACACGACAAAATTTCCGAGACTTCCATTTGCAAGGACGGCTTCATCGAATCCTCGAAAAAATACGTTTCCCTGGTTTTACGGTTGACGAGATCTCTTTCAGACAAAAGACCTCGCGAGTCTGTCGTTTCATCGAGATGGAAGCCCATTTCCGGCCACGGAGCTTCAAGCACTCCTCCCCTTTCGAGAAGCTTCTTCGCGACACAACGCCACGCAGAAACTGAACAACCGCATTTCCAGTGTTCCCGAAAATCCACGCATGCCGCGCGCGATTCAAACTCGCAACATTCTTCCTCAGAGCGGAAGAAAAGGATCGAGGTTCATGGCTCCTCGAGGAAGCGAAGAATTTCAACGATTTAATTTTCCTGGTAACAGAAACGCCCCGCCTGACTGTTTTAATGCTCGAGAACTTCGAAGCACGTCTCGTGGTTCGAAAAATCGAGAGAAGAGGGTAAAGTTCACAGAGTGAAGTGAAATCACGACTCTTCGAAAGGGACTCTAGTCGCGATCGACCAGCGTGGAAAACGGATAAAGAACTCGATGAATCGAAAGAGTTCCAGCTTTGAAGGAGATCCTGAAGATAGATCTACCCGGGACGAGATCCAGAAGATAGATTCGAGGGAAGAAAACGTCGGAGAGACGCGGTAGAGCGTTTCATTTCGTTGCAGGAGTCACCGCCCTCGTGGCTGCTGCTTCCGCAATGTGCTTCAATAATTCATCAAAGATACCAAGTCGAAGGAGCGAAACGAGGCTGAAGGAACGTTTATTGCTACCTATAATCGCGTTAATCTACAATTTACGATTCCTTCTATATCCCGCTCGATCCACTTTCTGCCTCTTCATTTCCTTCCCGCGCGCCTTCATTCAGCCTCGCAACGTTCTCGTTCTTTTTTTCCACGCGGTGCTTCAACTTCTCGGTTCTTTCGCGGTGCTTTCGTTTTGTCTGATTTTCTTCGGAGTTCTGTCAGACATCCTGCTCGATATTTCACTTTATTTCTACTTCGCTGCTACTCCTTTCTTTTGTTCGATCCTCTACGAAGAATAGAAATCCTTGTTTAGTTTTGTTCCTAGGGTACAGGCTGGATATTCTTATTTTTGAACGTGACTGGTTTCTAATTTTTTCGTTTCTTGCTTGGTTGCTTTTCGTTTTATCTTCAATACGTGAATTTTATTCAGGTTTTATGTTGTTTCTTGTTTTTAAGATTGATTTTAGCTGTATAAATTTTCTTCAATTTAGTCACAGGATATTTCGATTAGCTTCTTCAATTTAGTATAACTTTCTCTATTCCTTTTGATCTTTTTATATGTGGAATCAATTCTGTTTTATTTGCTTACTTACTTTGATGGTTGAATTATTCCTTTAGTAACTTCGAATGTCCTGACGTTTCTACAATTTACTGGCCCAAGACTTTGTTTTTATCCTTCGTAAATTGAATTCCTTCTATTTAGTTTCTTCTTTTTTAAATAAATATCCTTCTCTTGTTTACTCGAAGCTATTCTTGGTTTCCTCATTTTTTACAATTCGATTGCTTTAAGTCTTCTTATCCGCGATATACAACTGGTTCGAATTTCCTTTTCTATGCTAGTTTCTACCTTCAGTTCCTTCTTTCTTAGTTCTCTTAATTTCTTTTGTCTTCCAATACAGTGAATTTATGTGCTTTTATTCTTCTGTTTGCTGTCGAAGTGGCAGAATTTCTTTTGTGAAGATAATGTAATACTGTTTTCAGTTCTTGTCTTTTGTTCTAAGTTGAACACTGGAATTTTTTTTTTCTTTTCATGTAATGAAGCCAATCGTCTTCACTTCTACTCTTTTACTCTTTAATAAATGTAAACTTATTATGCAGTACCTAAATTAATTTCTTTTTCTTTATTTTTATTTCTATTTCTACTTTTACATGTACACATATAGATCTTTAGCTGGTAAATACAAATACATGCGTAACCAAATGTAAACTAAATTGTGTATATTGCTAATAACCCTGTAAGGGGTTCTATAGCTTAATAAATAAAAAAAAAAAACTTTTAATTATTGTTCACATCATATAAACAGTATCATATTACATTTTTTTATAGATATATTTGAGTGGTTTTAGTCTTGTTTTGTTCTCACATATTTGATTCATTCTGGTTTTCTTCTTTCCCTCTCACAAAATTAATTTTGCTAGTTTTCTCCTTTCATTTTCATGTATTTGATTCTTTCTGGTTGTCTTCCTCTTTTCTCCCACATATTTGACTTTTATTAGTACTTATTTTATTTTTTGGTACATATATTTGATTCTTTCAAGATTCTTACTTCTGTTGTCACACATTTCAATTCCTCTAGTATTCTCCCTTCTTCTTGCATATTCGTTTCTTTTTAGTCCTCTTCTTCCTTTTCACATACACACGATTCTTCTCAATTTTCTCCTCGCATATTTAATTCCTTCTAATTTTCTTCTTCCTTTTCTTTCTTCTTAGATGTTTCTCTTTTCGTTTCCAAATTTAGTTCTTACTAATATTTTCGTTTCACCTATTGCTTTCCAATTTTGTCCTTTTCTTCATCACACAATGCTTTAAATCTCTTCCCCTTCAATCTTCGTTTCGTCCTTCTCAATTTTTCTTTCCCTCCACAGTGCTGCCTTGAATCGTTTCGTTAACAGTTCTTCCTTCTTTCTTCTGCCTCTATCCACTTACTTCAAAACTTTTTCTCCCTCTCCACTTTGTCAGATAAACTTTTGTTGGGACCCCTTATCTCCATTTTTGGTTTTATATTAGTGTAGCTGGTGTTAAGAAAAATTCAACAACCTACTATGTCATCCCCTTCAAGTGATTTTGAATATGGAAATATGTCGCAGAATAACATAATCGTTAATTATACGTGTAACACTAGAAATACCATGGTTAATCTATGGCTATTTTTAACGACGTGCCACAACTACAAATGTCTAAAAGTGTATGTAATTTACAGAAATAATATTTACTCATATGTTCTTCTAGTATTCTTCAGCATTAACTGAGAACAAAATAAAGTTTGTGAAAGATAAAATGTGTACAAGGAATACCTGTCACTTTGACTAGTTTGGTAATTCTAGTGTTAAAATGTTAAACCTTCAGCTGAAAGAATGGTTGTTAACATTTATATTGTCAATATCAACTAAGTATTCCCTTGAAAAAGAACGTTTGTTCGAAATTTTTAATATAGTAATTTCTAACCCATTTGAAGCTGACTAATTTTTACTAGAAACATTTTTTTCTAAAATTATTAGAAAAGACTGACGACAATTACGTGGCGACAATTACGTGGAACACCTTGTACAATTTCATTTCTATTTCAGAAAACCTCTAAACATCCCGCTTTTGTCGTTCCAGTCTCAATCTTTTATTACGCTCATTCTGGGTTCTAATTTTCCTTTGTTCTCCAATTAAATCAACATCTCTTCGCTTCCGCACCATGAGTCGCCGGCTCCATTCTCTTAAAGCCCTTTAATATTTGGAGCGAGAGAGGGTACGCGAGATTTCATCGCGTCTCACCCTCCAGCGGCAGATTTTCCAGCGCGTTTTCACGGAGATCTCCGGACAACCGAAATGCATGGAATACATAATACCTCTGGCGAACAGCTAGCGTAATTTCGCCGAGACAAAAATACAATTTTAGCCGCGTGCCAATGTGCAGGACCAGGGGAATATTTCGACGTCCATTGAAGCGGTTATGATGCTAGAAAATTTCGTCGATGCACGGGAATCGCTCGTTCGACGATCGCCCTGAAAATCCAATCACCAGCGCTATTTTCACTTTTCTGCCTGCTGAAGAAAATTTACCCTCTTTTCGAAATCGTATAAACGTATATAAAATAAAAGTGTAAAGAAAGAACAAGTAAATAAATGTAAATGCAATATTTTTTATGACCTTCTGTCGAGAATTTTTCAAGTTCGAACGTTTTTGAGGATCAGTTCTTAATGTTACAGATTCTTCAAGTTTATAAAAAGTATTTTATTTTAGTCTATTCTTGTAAATTGTTCGTAAGTTACTTGCTGTTGGAATAAATATTTAAAGTAGAGTTGAATTGTTTCAAGAGAGACATGCTGTAATATAGTCGATTTTTTCATATATGTATAGAGATATAAAAGATATACAGATGGCATGCGCAATTTTTTTAATGAAATCATACATAATGCACGAAGTGATGCAACTTGTCATTCCTTATAAAAGGTGTTAACCTATTTATGTCAAAAACCATCAGTTCGGGAGATATTTTAATCGCAATATCGCAAAGTGATATCAGCACTTCTGCTTATTGTAGTACATGCCACTTTGAGAAGGAAAATCTTTTAAATATTGAAAAATTCTAGCTATTCGAATACTCGTTACTTTTTGAAAATGAAAATTGTTATATTATATTTTGGCTCAAATAGGCAGAAATGTATATTAACTGTAATTTATGAGATGACCTAATATTATTATTTCAAAGAATGAAAAAAACAACTAGAAATTCCCTACTATACATACTAGAAAATATTCAGAATTATTTTCTCTTATTAAAGAAATTTTTTGGTACAAAGTATTATGAATAATTAGGATTTACGATTTAGATGAGAAATTCCTAAGAGATGAAAATCAGTCAAGAGCAAATTCTCGAATTTAGCTATCGTTGAAAATATCTAAAAGTTGACCAACATAGGTGAGAAAGAACTTTCAAGATTCCTTTTCCTTGCGGCTATAAATTTCCCAAAACAATCAAGGGTAAGAACTCCCCAAAGACCAAGAAAAGAAGATCACCCTCGTTTCCACGCACTCCCGAGCAACTTTCCCTCGAAACTTTCTTAATCAAGCAGGAACCGAGCTGTACGTACACGTACGATAATAAACTTTATTCAGTCACATTGGAAGTATTTGCATGCAAATACTTTTTGCTGCATATTTTCCGACGGTGCGTCAAGGAAAAAGAAAAACTCGGCCACCTGCGACCTCTATTAATTACGATTTTTCTACCCCCCGAAAATTCACGGAAATTCAGCTTCGATACGTTTTTGGACAATAAATTGCTATTTAAATTTCTTACTTTTTGCTTCCTTATTCAAATATGAAAAACAGGGGAATGAAAATTATTGTTATTTATTATTAGCTACCAATTAGACGGGAGCAGCAGTTGTGAGAAATTATAATACAGTTTTCTTAGGGCTGATGCACACGAGCGATATTTTAACGCACGATTTCATTGCGATCATATGTTTTTCTTTGTTTTCCCAGTTACAAACAGTGAAGACAGATATATGATCGCAAGGAGATCGTGCGTTAAAATATCGCTCGTGTGCATCAGCCCTTGAGACATTATTCCAAATGGCTTTTAACTGTTTGGAACATTTCTGAGAAAGTTATTTAATTTGAAAACACAAATGTTACAAATGATAAAATGCTTGAATTAATATTATATTTCGTTGGATTGCACAATATTCAAGTGTTTATATAATGGGAGCATATAGTTTTATTTAGCAATTTTTAGCTCTAATTAATGCTCTAATTAAATCTAATTATACGTGGTAACAGCATTTATACTAGCTTAGCTTTCGATATTTAATGCGAAAAGTATTCATGAATAATTTACAGAAATTAATAAATTGGAAGGTTATGAAGTTTTCCATTAGTATTAATTATATTTTGATTATAGAAACCCAGTTATTCAGCTAGATAATATTCAAATATCTACTAATATCACATCAGTTAAGGGTTAAATTTAATTTTGCATTTTCACATTTTACTTTCTAAACAGTATATTTCTCAAGTTTTTATTTATCATTCATGATTTTCCTAATTTATTATGCCTTAAATATAATATTTTCCACCTTTTTCATTTTCCTATTATTCTATTTCTTTAACTTCTTATTTTCAAATACTCTTCTTTATAGATATCCGATTTCCAACTATTTTGCTACCTTAGTTTCTCACTTCCAAAATATAATACGTTTTTCAGCTTCTCAAAGCCTCAATAACTTTGCAATAAAGTTTCCTACTACAGGAGCAAACTGTTTCCCAAAAACATATCAAAATCATCCAATTTTCCTACTTAATCTGCAACCTACAATTTCTTTTGCATAATTTATTGAATTTTCTTAATTTATTATACATGTAAATTCTAACCTTATCCGTACTCCCTCCCGCTGCCCCTCAAAATTTTACTCTATATTCTGCAACTAAATTTGCGCATTTAAATTTTTAATAGCATTTCAGGCTAATTATCGAAGATAAGCTAAAAAGCTGGCTTATCAGCTACTTAAAATTCCTCTCGCTCTCAATTTCTCTTCTCTTTCAAAAAGAAAGAACTTCTTTAAAGAAAAAAAAACCTCTTTAACGAAAAACCCATTTTTTTCACCTCGAACAAAAGTGTTCACTTGTCCAACTTCTTTTTCTACTTGTTTTTCCCAAGACCAATGATTATTCTCGGGCTCCCTTAGCTTCGCGCAATTAATCAGGCAAATGAATTAGCCTTGTACAAAGTTTCCCCCGACGAGAAAAAGCCTCCCTTTTCCCCAGGGAATTTCCCACATTAGTCAAAGCATCGGTTTATTAAATTTTCACGCGTCTCTCTGGCGGAGCTGGCCAACGGCCTTAATGAAAGTCTCTTTCAGCCTTCGATCACGGACAAGCTTTGATTCGAGGCCGCCTCTGAGCGTGTCTAGAGAGCTAATTGGCAAGCATTCCCCTTTGGAAACGTTTGCCTACGCAGTCCTGCCAACCATCGGCGCGTTGTTTTTCTTCCGACACTTAAGACAAAGGCAAACATTTTTCCACCTTTTTAACGCCTCCAGTGCCAGTTTATTCATATATAAATGATAGTTTTTACATGGTTATGAATAATATTAATTTTATGACTGTAAAGCAAAATAAAATAAGTTTTAAAAATATTTGAGTTTGTGTCTCAATTGAAGACTGTGAAATAGAATTTATATTGACACTAGTAGACTGAATTAAAAGAACTTTTCGCTTGAAAAACGAGAGTAAGATAAATATCAATTATATATTTTTGAGATTCAGAAGTTTGAATATTAGTTTTTTGGAAATATTATACAAAATATGGGATCTATGTTGTTTTAATCCACAATCACAGAAGTTAGATAACTATGAATGATAGTAAGAGAAACTTATACTAAAAGCTACTGGATAAAGGAAAGCACTATAAAAAGAATTTAATAATAAATTGGAAATGATTGTAACTAAAGTTTTGTACCTAATAAAATTTGTAGTGAATTATGCATAACTTAGAACTCAACATGTTAGGGAATATATCTGTTTGAGGAAATAGGAAAATTAATTTCTTTTTATTCCACCGTTTTAATGTCTAATATTACGAAAATCTGATTTTGAAATTCTTCGTCTGAATTTGATGAAATAAGACTTACTTGATTTACAGTTAAAGATTTCAAGAAAGCTGTACACTGCTGAAAACGTCAAACCTAGTACTACTGAGGTACTACTTTTACTGAAAAACTGACTGTCGGCAGTCTGTTGGTTCACATTACATCTGTGTGTGTTACCTACATTCTTTTCTGCAAACATTTTCGATCTTTATAGCTTTATAAAAATTAAACCGTAAAAAATACAACAAAATGTATTAAGACTTTTTTCTTCTGTTGCTCCTCCTTAATATATCTGCATAATTACAAAATCCTCCAACTCGTAGTTTATCATATAGACATGTTAACTTTGAAGCATTATTACTGCAGACTGTAAACGAATCGGACACTATGTTATAAGACATTTTGTGACCTATTTGTGGTCCCCTACCTCCCCTTAAAATATTGAAACGTATACATGCTTCACTCTATATAACTTTGTTATTGTATAACATGTAGTGTAGACCAACTTTAACGTACCCCATGTTATAACATGTAGTACAGACACACCTATAGAACAGAAGGTTCTCTTAAACAATCATCAGTCACCGCCGTGTAATAACGTCAGTTCCCATCGAAGCCTCCTAAAATTATTCTTCTCGCGAAAGTTTTCCAATTTCGACGCGTATGAAGAGCAGCTAGACGAGCAACTTGTCTCGCGTCCCTAACGACCCCGCTTGATCCTCCGGCCGAGGAGAAACGAGGCGGTGGCGCAGCCCGAGGAAATATCGTTTAATTGAAAGCAGGGTCGAAAGCTTTCCCGCAAGAAAACGCGGAGCTTTCAGTTACGGTAAGCTTATTATAGGCTTGTAAGCGTATTATCGGTCGGGGAAACGCTTTCGATGAAACTTGTATCCCGCTGGTTCCGCTAATTAACAGAAACTCACGTCTAAGCTTCCCTGATGCTCCTACGATTTCACGAATATTAATGTGTAAAAGTGTTGCTGGTGCTTCTTGGTTAAAAGGAAAGGTACTAATCGAGGACTCCAAAAAGGGAGGAGAGGTTAGGGTTAATCAGCGTTCGTTTAACGAAAATACGATGAAAGCGGAAGCAAGATCAGAGCTGCTTGGTTATTAAGGTCAAGAGCTCTTAGATAGAGGCACAAGACTCTGCTGGTCCTGGGAAGCTTATTAAGAAGGGTCATAGCATATTATAGGCTAGTGAAATGTCTACGAGTGTTTCATCACATCAAGGAGTGTGAATACTAATCTGCCGTTTCGGGAAATGAATTGGAGCACCGTTCTTTGGTGGTAAACACGTCGAGGATGAGAACTCTAGAGCTACAATCTCAGCTGGAGCTGGTTCTCGTAAAGCATGCTTCGGGTGAATATTTCAGGGAAGCATTAGAGAGCTGTTGCAATTAAATTTTTGATGAAGTGCTGCTTCGTGTTCTTCGATATTAGGGTTTTTCAATATTCATTTGGAACCTGATTATTTAGTTGAATATTTTATTAATTTTGGTTGGTTATAAGTTAGCTACCGCTTTGACTTCGCGGATGTTTGAAAACTTAATTTAACATATTTAAAATTTTCAAATGCTTCTGCTTTGAGTTCTTGAATTTCCTGCTTTTAAACTTCAATGTTTTTACGTATGAGATTTCATTCATTTATTTTGCTTTATTATCTTTCAGATTTCTCATCGTTTGAATATCCTATATTAAAAATTTTTCATTTTCCGCGGCTACTATTCACGACGTTTCTCATTTTCCAGATGTCATGCTTCCAAAATTTCCATTTTACATATATAATGAGCCTACATTATTCGATATTTCAAATATACTATATTGCAGGTATTAAATAAAAAAGAATTTTATTGCAAGATTCTGGAAGCTTACAATACTCAACGAAAGATGTAAAATATATGTAATTAATACAGATCTTATAATTAATTCTTGCGGTATCACGTATTAAATTGTAGTTCCATATTCATAACAAATATTCATTAGATCCATTTCTCACATTTCTTATTTTTTTATAAGAAATACTATTAAAATATTACTAAATTTTTGTTAAAATTATTAAATTATTATTAAAATTTCATGTTCAGGTACCTAATGTGTTCTCCAAATTGCAATTGCAAGTAATTTTTTATTAGAATTTTCCAAGTAGTTATCCTATTTCTTCCTAAGCATCTACCTTATTCTGTTTCTCCAATTTTCTAAGTACCTTATTCTTCAAATTTTCCCAGTATCCAATTTCTAAATTTTAATAAAGACCATATTATTCAAATTTCCCAAGTATTCTGTTTTTCAATTCCACTAGCTTTCAAGTAGCTTATTTTCCAAAAATTCTCCAAATTTCTAATTATCTTACTTTCCAAATTCTCTAAGTACTCAATTTCTTATGTTTCCTAAACAACTTATTTTTCAAATTTTCTAAGCAATTTCGTTTCTCAAATTTTCTAAGCATCTTATTTTCAACATTATCCTAGTATTCTGAACCTCAAATGTGCTAACCATCCTATTTTCCAAATTATCAAAATATTCTTTTTCTTGTCCCGCAAATTTCTCTAACTGTTATTTTCCAAGCGTGCCCTTTTACAAATTTCCCAAGCACACTTAACATTTCTCAATCATTTTGATTCATTTTTCGAATTTTACTAATTTTCCCTTATCCAGAACATTAATAATTTCGTATTCTCATCATGTTCCCATCTCTTTCACTCCCTAGAAACTTCTACCATATACATGGTTCGATAAGTCAAATTGTCCCGCCATATTGCGAAATGTTAACGCGTACACGTGCCACGAGTCAGAATGAGGACCTCCTGCCTTACGAACGATCAGAAGACAATCGACGATCAACAACGACAGACTCGTTGAGTACCTATGTAATCACACGTGCCACTGGGAATAAATCTGACAAGAGAATGGAATATCCAAGATACAAAAGGAAAGACATCCACTCCCAGGGAGATTTGTAAAAATGAGAATGCTGACTGTCGACTGTTTTTAAAACATTCAAACTATATCCTAAGATGTCCAGGCATAAAATGGCCATAAAATAGACATCTTCAAGACATCGTGTACTATATAAGCTCATTGCAAGCTGTAATCTTATGAAATAAAAAAGATTCGTTACACATACTACATATTTCCCAAATGTTTCAAATTACGTTTCTTTTGAATCTCTTCTTTTCCATTCCTCCAAGTCTTCCATCCAGATTCCAGACGAACAGTCGCCAGAAGAAAAACCACATGGAGTGCTGCCTCGAATCGCGACGAGACAGTGAACTAGCCTGAAATTTACTCGACCGTCTCGTTGCTCCCGTGAATAACGACTGGTTTTTTGTCGAACGAACGATCTTATGCGGGGGCGGCGGAATAAGGCGCGGGAGCGTGTGATACGCCAAGTGACATAGTATTTACAGTCACGTAGCGCGACCGCCATTTACCACCTGTCACGCCTGCTAGATAGTTACGCTCTTTCTGTCGGACCTGTTATCTCTGGGAAACTTCGAGCCTCCGCTTACAATTAGAAGTAAACGCTCTTAGCCCTTTCGCGATTTATCTCGGCGCCCCCGGGAAACCAGTAAATCTTCACGCGGAAAAATAATCTCGATCGGGACTAGTTGCACCTTTAAACGCCCCTCTAACTTACTCCTCGCTAATTCTATCGAATTTCCCTCTACCCACGCGATCGACCTCTGTGACAGTATTTGAACTCGCTTCGAGTTTCAGCGCGTCGGGGTGTCTGAGATTAAGGAAACCTTCACGTAAGGATAGTTGGAACTTCTAGAGTGTGGGGGGAGATAATACTCTGCACTTGAAATGTTTTGGAACGTTTGCTGGTTTACCAATTCAATTCTAGTTACTGTTTTCGGTCTGTATATTGTTACCATTTGCAAATACGTATGTAGACAATTTTGTTGTAGAAATTGAATTTCGGTGGTAGAATCAAATAAAAGGGTTTATTATAGAAGATTTGAATATTGAAAAATTTGAACTCTTAAATTTGATAATTTGAAGGTGCGTAATTTAAAAATCTGAAAGTTCTTAATTTACAGACTTGGGAACTTAAAAATGTGTGAGTGTCTTAAAAGATTGCAGATTCGAAAGTTTGAAAAATTGGGGACTTAGAATTTGAAGATTTAAAGACTGGAAATTTTGAAATTAGAATTGTTGTCTCATTTTCATTTCACTCTATTTTTAATAATAAGAAATTTAAAAAAAACATTTAAAAACTGACATTATGGTAAAGTATTACTGCTTGCAATGAACTGATTACTATTCCTGCTCCAAGTTTCGTTTATAATGAGGCAAATACGAATTGCGAACGCATTATTTTTATTTAATCTCAGGAACGTGCATACCTACTCTCTGAGCTCGTTACTAGTAATGAATACAGAATCATCATAGCAAGTAAAGACTACGCTATATTACGAATTCATTATCCCTAATGAACTTTCAGCACTACATGACAGGGTAAATGCTAACAAAAATAAATGCACGTAGTATCCCTAAGATGAGCATACAATATTCCTTCTTTCATCATAAGCTTGTTACTCTCTTCATGATATCTCGAGACAATTTAATCAGAAAAAATACTGATACTGTTTGTCACACTCTACATGAGTTTATTATAGAAACGTGTCTTATACTATAAACTCGTCAGTTAACCGTGGACCTATGTATAATATTTCGAGGGAGTACAATACCAGATTCAAGAATAACAGACAAACTTAACACGTTGACTGTCACGGTGGTCATATATTGTTTCTCCTCCCTGATTGTTTCTCCTCTGGCCATCAGTGGCCAGAGTGCTTTAAATGTTTATAATTGTAAAAGTTGAATGAACATTCACAATTAATGAATTTTGAACATCATCGCTAATTAGAGAATACTTTGAAATAAAATGAGCACTATTCAACAATTAAAAATTTTTATTTGAAGATCACAAATGAAAGATTAATTTTTATCAAATTTTCTATCTACTGGTGTTGCATTAAAGCATTTTAAATGTAGGTACGACTGGTCAATAGAAACTGGGCAGTATGTGGTAACCTTTGGTCCAATTTTTAACAATCTTTGTCCCAACACTTGCAAAATTTTTTTAATAACACACTTTGTAAAATTTTCGTACCAGGTATGCTAGCCCTTCCTCTTTTCGCATTTTGTACTATAATCTTCTTTGGATAGATATATACTACATTGCGTCGTAAATAGCCATAATATAAATAAATATTCCAAAATAGTTATCAAGTGTCATCGAGTTCACCAAGACGCCACGGTGGTCACCCATGACCACCAGTAAAATAAACGCTCCATGGGTAAGAATGTTGTCTTATATAACCATGTCTATTATCATTTTGCCATTATATGCTTAGAATATTAACCCTTTCCCTTAAAATTTTCTTTCGTAATATTATCACCTTTGGTAACTACCTTAAACTGCCAACAGTAAATCTCCCATTGAGCGAACATAGACGTCTCACGCGATGGTGCGTGATCGGTTACTTGCGAAATATCCTCATCACGCATTACCGCGTAATCGGCAGCGAAGATATTGTGAAAAGTACACGAACCAGACTCGTGAAAGTAAGGCAAGGGGTTAAAAATACTTTCATGGCGTTCTGATCAAAATATATGATTTCGATGTGGCAGTCAACGTGTTAAACATCTTATCGCGCACCTTAACCAAAAGGCAATTCCTTCTGGTTGGATTCTGGATAAGTGTTCTTCTATTCGAATGGACAGACATGTGGATTTACGAGATCCACAGGAACTTCAGGAGCAAACTTTTTTCTAGAACGAATTAATGGATAAAAATTTCCAATAGGATGGCTCTCAGTCGGTAGAAAAAGAATTGGAGGATCATGGCTCTCGTTCCGAGTAATAACAAACTTCCCAGCAAATTCCTGACGGCGGAGCAGAGCTCCATGAATCCGAACAATAAGACCTACGTAGAATTATCCTAAAGACAATGGGACATTCCTGTGTCCAATTACGCAATAAATTTGTTCGACGAAGGAATAGGGGAGGGTTGACGAATTTTGACCACTAAAATGTTTTACTGGAGACCAGTAGTAAAATATTTTTAATATTTAAGGAATAGCGGAAAAAAATTACTACTTATGCATTCAAGATAATATAACTGATTTTTTCCAAAATATAATATAAGAAATTAGAGAAGTAGATTTTTATAATTGTGACATCAGTCCACTCACAGCCACCAGTTTCCTAGAATAAAACTCTGGTTTCCTAGATTAGACCACTGAATTAAAGTGTAAAAATAATTAAGCTTTCTTAACAACAGGTTTAAAGAATGCATCACATAAATGTTAACATACCTAATTTGCAAAATCACATAGTAAAAGTTTACAACCTAGCAATAATATTTCTTTAATTTCGTATCTACTCATGTACGAGGTATACGCAACATTTTATGTACTTTGTTATATTTTCCTCCTTAATGTCTTCACATAAGATACAAAACCGCACAGAATCATTGTTTCAATGCAAGAAATTACTTTTGGTCCAATCTAGGAAATCTGATCAAATAATTGAAAATATTTTACCAAATTTTAATTTTAGGTAAAAATTAAAAAATGATAGAATAAATTGTATTTTAATAGATGTACTTTTTATATATACAGTTGAAAGTCATGATATTTACTCTAGTAAACCCTGCTACTTACTCTAGAGAAACTAGAGAGCTTAAAATTGGACGCTAAAACATTAAATTCTCAGTTGTTAAAACAGACTGTGTTTATTTATTTAAACATCAAGTGTTCCTAGATGATAATGATTATTGCACTAACTATCTTAGTATATAAGCAATACATGTTGCCTCTCGTACGAAATTGTTTATATATTACAAGGCTCACTGGTCCAACCCAGGCGCCGATCCAAATTCGGCAACCTTCCCCTATACCATCTGCAGGCATCGATGGGAAACAAGCTTCAAATGGGACGGGCTTATAGCGGAGTTGTAAACGGATCTCCAGTAAATTTCCAAGCAGCAGATAAATCTCAAGGTGCCTGATAAATTTCTGGGCTCACTATAAATCTCGATACGGGGAATAAAAGGAAAGAGTCTGAAGAACTTGGATGGAAAGTTAAAAAGCACAACACTGTACTGTCTGAGTACTTTTTAAAACGTGGGGGGATTGAGATTTAGTTGAATCGAGCTGCACAATGTTTCGAACTGATACATAGTTAATAGGTACTTGAGCTATACACTCTCGATCAAATGTATCCAGATTTAATAAATAATACTTGTGAAGTATTTAAAGGATAAAATCTGTAAAATGATCGAATAAAAGCAATTTTCATTACTTTTGTATAGAATGGACATAAAGTAAATGTATTAATTTACATCTACTATTCTTAATTTTACAATTAAATTTCTTTTCAATAATTTATAAGTTTTCTATAATATTATATTTAGAACTTTATCTAGAACCTATATTTACAGTTTTCTTTACATAAACTAATGGTTTTCCATTCATAAAAGTAGAAGTATTGTACCTTTACGTGGTTGTACTTGAGTATTCCACTTTTTATGACACAAATGACATAAATAAAATTGATTTAAATTATCGAATTCTAGCGACTACTGATCCATTTATCCTTAACTGTAATAAACAACGAAAAATAAAAAATTGAAAATGAAAATAAAAATTTTTAAGAATTAATAGATAATTAATCCTTCAATTATTCGCGTATCCAATTACTGCTTAACACAACAATGAAGTTATTCCATTATAGTTAACATTATTTTGGAAATCATTTTCAAACTTAGTAATACAACCCTGTAAGAGCATAATGTTTCATTGATAACTCAATAACAAAATTTAGTATATACAAACCGCCCAATTTTTAAGACACATGATTATTCGATCCTTGAACTACACACGTCTACAAATACTGACTTATTTATACACGATCAAGTCTACAGCCAGGAAGATTCCAGCGAGAGCTATGACTCAGTACGTAAACGAGAACGTCAGGGATGATCATGAGAAGACGTCCAGCCAGTAATAATCGTGAATCTACGTTCGACGTTGTCCACCCACAGACAGGCAATTGCCAGCCATCAGTGAAATTGCGAGAGATTGCGAGATAAGAGTCTTCACCGCCTTATCGAGTCAAGACGCAGATTACGCTGACACGGTCGCCTGGTAATCTATCAATAAACTTGTTTGCTGGCTACGTCTCCAGTAGAGATTGAGTCATTTGTTCGTTTTCAAGGATAACGATCTCAATGTCTTCCTAATTACAAACTTCTTGTACGTTCTATGCTCCTAAAGTTAGTAAGGCAATTGATCAAAGCCAGGACAACAAAATGATTAACGTGACCTGTCAAATATTGTACGATAAAGTACCGTTTAATTAAAATTGACGGACCACTTAAATTAATTGGGGGAAACTACATTTAAGAAAGGATAAATTTAATAACATACAAGTGAGATGAAAGTATGAATATATATATAGGATGTTCCAGAAGTTGCGATGAAATTTAAATGTGTAGGAATAAATTGTTTCGAACTTACTGATAGGTGATTGTTGAAACCAAAACTTTGAAAACTTTTCAGACTACTAGAATTATGTTTAAAGAAGTATGTAAAATAAAAATCTAAAACTTTGTTTTCAAAATCAGTAGTCTAGTATACTCACGAAAAGAGTATATTGTCATTAATATTGTAATGTAATAAACTTATCGATTAAACAATGAAATTAAAAACTCAATGTAATTTTGATTAATTTGACTTCCTCAAATTTGATTATAAGCTCTATAAATAGTACCTATGACTGGGTCTCGCTATTTATACTAGCTCAACTTTTCTTATTTACTATGAAACTTGTTCGTTGATAACTTACAGAAACCAATAAAGTAAAAAGTTGTCAAATTTCTATACTAAAGTTCTATAAAAAACTTCAAATTCGATTTTCCCAGAAACGAAGCCTCGAATACAAAATTTTATACCTCAGTTTTCCCTTATTCCTTTACGTAGAGTTACTCCCTGGTCAATTGTGCTACGATTTTCCACCCTCCCTGTATAGATTTAATTTCATTAATCAGAAGTTGTATGAAAAAGTTAATGGCCCAACTCTGCATAGAGCATAATCCTCTACAAGTCTTTTACGAGCTGGTAAAGAAGCTGAAGTATCCTTACACATTCTCGAAGCGAGCTGGCTCGATAAACTGGTGAACAAGATACTCAGGCCAGTGATAACGCGACGCTGATAATCACGCTTCCCCTCCTGCAGCTGACGTCGCCATTATCGAGCGTCATTAGTGTGCATAACGGCATACAAAACATCCCCCCATCCCTAATATTCCCATCCCAAATTCGCGTCTGGCACGCGACCCATTCTACGATTGCGGCCTCATTTGGCTGTCTTCGCCCAGCTTACCAAACTTTTGCGTACGCATAAGCCCAGAGTGTCCCATATTTGAAATAAAAAGAAACACCGAAAGACGGTTGATTTCCATATGTTTCTTGTGAAATAAGAACGGAAACGACAAGAGTAACTTTATGTTTCCATCACAGGTACAACTTTGTTTTTACATTGATTTTTAATGAATTTAGTAATGTGTGTCTTATAGCAAAAATTTTTGGTGTCTTGTTATAACAAATAGTTGTGACATGTTGGACAGAGAAATATACTTTTTTAAGTTTATTCGTATTTACAATAAAATGAAGAAATTGGTCTGTAGCAATTAAATACATCAATTAACAGGTGGACTGAAAGATAAGTAATTAGCAATTACTCAGAACGATTATTTAGTCGAGACAGAAATTTGTAGATTTGCATTTCTACTGTATTTCCTTGTTATAAGCTTGTTATTGTCCTTATTTCTTGACTATCATGTAATGACTATTATACTTTCGTTCACTTTTACATTTGATAGAATCAAATTTATTTGCTAAAATATAATCAAAATCGATATTAATAACCCAGATTTCGATGAGACATTAAACTCTCACAAAAAAAAGGTACAAACGACTTAGCAGTATATAAAATAAGTTTCAGAATATTTCCTATTTATTATAGACTCATTACTTCTATTGAATCGAAACGTAATAGTGAATAAATATTGCATTACTGAATAGTCTTAATTGAGAACTAAGGTAAAGTAATTAGTGTCTTGGGGAACACAAGTGAAAAATTAAAGCTGTGTAATATGTAATATGTCAGAAGCTCGAGTCCCTGTTGTATCTAAAAATTACATTATAAATTTTAATTAAAAACCACTATTCTCAGGCGAGCATTCGTTCATTATCGACATTCGAGGAAGTGCAAATTAATAGATTGACGGATTGTCTGATACTTCAATTAACAATGTAGTAATACAGAATTAAGAACCTTAATAGCAGAAACTGTTAAACGCTTAAAGTTCTTAAGTATTAAGTAGAATAGTTAATTAAGAGAGCAGAAAGTTTTAGTGTTCTTTTAATTGCTGGGAACCACATAGATACTTATCGAAGAATTAATATCAATTTTTATTCTATAAAGATTCTATTAAAATCTCATTCATTACTATACTTAATTTATTATAAATGCTGTAATAGATAACAGAATCTAAGATATTTAACATACTCACAGTAAATTTAAATCTTTCATGTTCCCTTTTTAAAGAAAAATTAATTTTTCTTCCCATTTTAAAGGAAAATTATTTTAATATATAAAGTCCTATTATTCTAATACTCATATGAGTTCAATGTAACTTTTTTTAAAACATTAATCCACTACTTCTAACTATATTTAGCTAAAACTCCCTAATTAAATTTTAAATGAACACAATAATGAAAATTTTAAATTGTACTATTTTTTATTATGTTTGCAGCAGAGTGAACCGAGATGCATTCAAAAGAAAGATTGCATACGCTATCTCTGGCTGCGTACACCGAGGGTTGAATAAAAATTTACAAAGGATGTTTTTAAACTACACCGCAAAATTTTAAAATCAAAATTTATTCTACGTGAAGATGAAAAACTGTTTCATAAATATATACTTTCAATTCAAAAACTTCACGTTGATTTTTATCTACGAAGTAGCGTTTAAACTTTTCCAACTACCGAATTCCTTTCAAATTTGACGTTATTTCAGTTACAATATCGTAGTCATTAAAAATTCTATCAGATTGTACATAAATGATTTCAACTTGATAGAAGAATATCTTTTTATTGCATAATATTCGTACTCGATTAAACTCCATCAGAAATTTTTATTAATACCATTCGTAGTCACGTGAATTAAAACTCCTTCATATGTAAGCAACAGAACTGTCGCCTACATAAAAATCATAATTAAAGTATTAAAATTAGCAGTCTTTAATTTAAGCTTATCGCTTCTTTTTGCAATTCCTTCATCTAATAATTAGAACTGTTATATTTCCAAAGATAATATTAGTTAAATTACAGACGTTCGTACAAATTCATACTGTTATGAATACAGCTATAAAAATAGACAATAAATAGAGACTTGTTTGAGCTTTCAAATACGTATTATAGCATGAATTTCACATCAGACAGATTGTAGGTATATGTTTGCATAATAAATATATTCATATATTTCATACACTTACATTTCCTGCAAATGCATAAACACTCGCAGTTTACTTTCAATTTTCCGGCTCGCAGACAAATTTATAATATCAAAGGAAATAATATATTTAGCCATGGCCACCTGTTCCAGAAACCCTCAGTGCATTCTGACCAAAAAAAGGCTAGCAGAGTTTTGCTTCGAATCGTCGCGAAATATACGGAGGAATGAGCCAAAAAACAATTCCACGAGAATTTCAAGTCGCTGGAGGCGAATGGAAGCTGCGAAGGCGTGGATGGGCGTGCAAATCGGCCAACTCTATAAACGAGCCCCAACGAAAAACACCACGAAACCTCGTTGCACTCTTCGCCCGCGGGGTTTGAAGTAGAAACTAAAAATCACAACGAATTGTCCGATTTTCGCGGCCGTGTCGAAAGTTTTCGGCCAGTTTAGAGAATATTCGTGAGAATGAAATTTTCAAGCTTCTTCAAAGGTGACATAACTGAATCGACAAGTGGCCAAACAGGAACATCTAATTTATAAAGATATTCTGTGGGGAATAGTGAAACTGAGGATCGAGGAAAATATTTTAAAAGGAAAGCAGGACCTACTGGTTTGAAAGCCAGACAAAGATAAAAATAAAGCGAATGGTAAACAGTGGAAAAATTAAGGTAAAATTCTGGAGCATATTGTGCAGGATACAATGCAAATGAAACGTAGCTACGGTTTTATGCTGTGATAATTCGAAATTATTAGAATAGGTTGTAAGGAATAATGAAGTGAAAAATTGATGACAATGGGATTTGTTTTGAAATTTCTGTGAAACAATTTGTGGAGTAATTCAGTACTCCATTATTTGGGCTAACGATTATTCGAAGATAATTGGACCGATATTCACTCTGGGGAGCATTTTAAAATTCATGTAAATTATAGAATATTTCGCACGTGCTACCCACTTCAATATTCTTCCCTGTTCAATTTTTAATCAGTTAGCGAAGAATTTTATACAATTTCATTAAATTTATCAAATTGTTAGAAATTATTTTATGTAAAATTATGAAAAGCTATTTTATTAATAAATGGTACAAAATTATTAAAATTATTTTAACACTACGAGATAATAGACTTTAAGGTTCAAGTTCAAATATGTATCTTATAAATCTTGTAAAACTATTGTAGTAATCAAGACGATAAATAACAGCTCCTATATTTAGTAGAATTTAAGTTATTTTAAGTATTTCTATGTGGCAATTAGGGTAATTAATACGAAGAATATTTTCCTAGGATAAAAGTTTAGAAACTTCTAAAAAACTGTTTTAAATATACTTCAATTATCAAGGACTGTAAATCTATTCTTGGCAATTTTAAAAATTATTTTCACAAAACATTCATTTTACAGAAATGTTTACAGTGCTAGTAGATTACGTAAAGTTTAAAATTTCATGAGATATTTGTAAATTAAATATGATTTAATATACATATAGTCTTATAACTATTATGATTATTAAAATTAAAAATATCTTCATTAAGAAACTGGAAGTAGCTAAAAAAGAACCGCTAAATTAGGTACATTAAAAATAAAAAGAAGTTATTCTCAAGACACGTAGTCATTGAGGTATTAAAACAAATAAGAACTGGAAATCATCGAAAGCCTCCACTCAAGGGAACCTTATTCTCTTCAGCCGTCCTTCAGAAACGCTCAGAACTCCTCAATGATCGATTCGTTAGCAATATGCGATTGGAAATGCTCGAATGGGCCGACAGCAAACACCAGCTGGAATTCCACTCACGCGGAACTTGTTGCGTCGATTAAATGAAAGTAAAATAATTAGTCGTTACGTATCGCGTACGATAATGCTTTGTTCACTATTTTCTCGCCCATTCCATTTCATTTCACTGTTACCAGTAAATTTAGTTAATTCAAGATTTAAGTTTCAATTGAAAACTCATTACTCTACTGATTTTTTGAAAAATCTCTCTTTATTTTGTAACTATGAAACATATTCGTAGAAAACATTGTGTTTTTAATATGGAATGCAAGGAAAATCCATTAGAGACTAATAACTGAAATTTTATAGGAGAAAAGAGATAAACGTTGAAATACTAAAACTCAGATAGCTTTACGTTTCCTTCGTGAAACTACTTCTGAAACGTTGGTTTAATATTTGCTGCTTTCCCTTAAAACTACAATAGAATTCAATTTTATAATTTACTCGCATAATTAAATAATTAGTTTCTATTGATTTATCCACTGTACTCTGTTTTTTAAATTTGGTGCAGTTGTAAACAAATTTTGCAGTGCAGTGATAGAGGTTTTTAAGCAATGCAAAATTTGCAGATTCTTTTCTAATTTTAATAAGAATATAGTTATAATGCGACCCAATTACTAGAATCATTCTTTACACTTTATATCATAAAAAACTGAGAAGCAATAACAATTTATTGCGTGTAAATCAATATTTAAAAACAATTGCAAAATACCTAACACTATGGTGGCCCCGTATAAGTAAAAACATCTAAATTCCATTTGTTTATAAATTTTAATTGAAACTTCAAACGTGTCTTTTTTTAAACGACACTGTTCGATAAGTGTCAGGAAATTTTTTTAATTTTCATTGGGTAATTTTTATTTTATAGATAAAAAGCAAGTGATTTTTTTACGAAAATCAATACTTCAGATTTAAATACCATCATTTTTTTCGCAAACTAATTTTTCAGAATAGTGAGCAATTGGGTGTTAAATAATTTAATATATTAACCAAATTTGCTGAAATTTCTAATTCTAAATAAACCATATCAAAGCTAAAGTGATGACCACAAAGCGCTTAAAAAAAAAATTAAAATATATTTTTTGAAATATATAAGTCTTCAAGTTTAAAAAACAATCCTGAAAACGCATATTTTCTCAACCCCAAAGTAGACATAACCCCTCAACGACTAGGGCCAGCTGAAGACTCAAATATCCTCAAATACATAGTTCACTCTGAGAAACACAAAACCCCAAACCATCAAGCTATCCTGCCATTCAGTTAACTCAGATCATTCCCTAGTAACTAGTAAAATAGTACAAATTGCTCCTAAAAGACCAGTAATAACTAATAACCAATCCGAAATTGAATAACAAAATTACCGAAACTAGAACACGTAAAACTACTCCAGCCCAATAAAGAGGAGTTACTGTGCTAGTATTGCTGAAATTTTCATCTCCAGTCGCATCCCCGCTACGAGCGTGGAAAATCTTGGAAATGCCACCGCGTGCTCCTCAGCTGAACACGTGTCCGTCGTAAATGCTAGCAGCGTCGCGACGCGTTTAGAGTAGGGATTCCATAAGTCCGAAGAGCGGACAGAGTTCTTTACCGCCGAGGAACTTAACTTCTTGATTCCGTGTCACAGTTGCACGTTTCTTCGAGCGACCACTTGGCTCGAAAGTTTCGCGGGACGCACGTGAGCAGCTGGCCAAAGAGACTCCCGGCGAAATAAGAGAAGAACGCGAAAGTCGATCAATTATGCAAAACGTGACTCATGCACGCGATCGATATCGCCTACGACATACAGCGAGCCCTTGTTGCCGCTCGACGGACGTTTAACCCCCGCTGTCACGGAATCGCGTAAACTGTCAAGTGGCGGCGGGCTCGACGATCACCGCGAGATTTGTCAGCGTCGATTTCTCAGAATCAACGAGGACCGCGTTGAGTTTCAGCGTTGCGCTCTTTTTTCGCGACAGACGAACAGACAGCATGCTCGAGCGTGGATACATTTTTAATCGACCGAGGTAAGGTCAATCTGGCGAGGCGGAAGTGGTAAATAAGCGACTGCTTGGCCTCGCGAAGACTCCGACGAGGAAATGTTTAAATGAGACTTCCTAAGCCAATCAAAGTGTCGAACTTCGACGAGCTCGCGAGACGTTTCGACGAGGAAATTCGAAGATAAGAAACAGTGGATGGGAAATGAGATTCTGGGGAGACAGGCTGGGGAAAGTAGGAAACGAGTGTTTTTATTGTTTTGCTGTGTGAAGGAGAGAAAAATTGAATGGATTCCTTGATACTCTGGTTGTTATGTCAGATACTCTAGCGGCCAGAGTTTGAAATGAATTCGTAAGTTTCGTTAAAGTAGTACTATATCAGAGGAGATTTTAGGTCTTCAAATTGATATTTTGGAAATGTATTTTATTTGATTGAGATTAAAAAAATAACTATTCCCTGGGAGTACTTAATTCTTAACCAATATGATATTATCACTATACATATTTACAGTTATACAATTTTTTATATAAAAAATGTAAACCCTACAAATACTAATAAATAAAAAATTGAGAATATTCAATGCACTATTTATGATATTAATACTATACGAGCTGAGGATTAAATTTGTTATTTTAATGAGAATATTGTTCCTTTCGTAATTCACAAAATAATTCTAGAATGTTGGTTGAGAATGGATGTATGAGCGACTGTCTGATTTACATAATTGTGAATGCTATTAATGTTATATGGTTATGAATAATATTAGCAAAAGTAACGAAGATTATTAAGATTATTAGGCAAATGGTAGCACCATAAAAGAAATAAAAACCTAATGAAAGACTGCTTTGTTCAAGGTTTCAATCACTGTGTATTCTCAATAGAATGTTCAAACAAAGAGATAATGTATAGTAGTTAGTGACAAGACTAACTTCTTTTAAATTCAAAATATATGCATATAATCCAATAAATTAAAATCAGCCTTTTAACACTAGAACTACCAAACTCGTAAAAATGAGAGGTATGATTATTCCTTGCATACATTTTATTTCCTTTTTTTTTTAATTAATGCTGAATAATATACAAAGAATATATGAGTAAATGTTATTTCTATAAATTACATACTTTTTCAGACATTTGTAATTGTAGCTCATCGTTGAAAATAGACCACGGTAGTTCTAGTGCTAACTAGCTTTTAAGATCAAAAAATTACTATAAGAAGCTTATAGGTCATATAATTACAGAGAAAATCCAGAAATTGTAAAACTATTACAGTCGAGAAACAGCAACATTACAAATCATTTTGATAAGGCTGAACTACAGAGACCATGAAATTCTGCTTCAATAAATTCCCTGATTCTTTACCTACAGACGAGATCCTTTCTATCTTCCTCTTTCTCCATCCTTTTAGATAGATATTTGAGTGTATCCATCAAGAGGGAAACCTTTCAAATTACTAAAGAGAAATATTATACACACGTGTAATTTAGAAGATCTAAACTTCAGAAATAAATGGGATCTAAAAGCCCGTTCTATTTGTAATGAATCTGAGATTAAAATATTTGTTAAATATAGGACAAGTACTTGGAATATGTAAATGAAAAATCTTCTAATAATGAGATCTTTTTAAAAATATTTAAGGTAATACGATTTAAGATCCGAAACATTGCAATATATTTTATAAGCAGTTAAATATAATGGTAATTTTTTACTACGTACTACTATAAAATATTATACAAGCTATGTTGTACAGAAGCACGACCCTATTTACTTTAAGTGTACAATTTCTAACAAACTCAAATTTACTAATTAATAATAAATCATATTTCTCTTCTCTTGGTATAATAACATGACCTGAGCGTTCCAATTAACTTCGTCTTAAATACTTAATCAGAGTAGTTGATAAACAAAACTCTACGATCTTAAACAACACTCTAGTCGACAAATATATGCATACTGATTTTAATTACTTATTCAACAATCAATCTTCATGTGAATACTTACTGTCACATTATCATAAAAAATTCTACTAATACATACACAGTGATCCCATTCTCAAACAAGACCACTTCCAATTAACATCTTTATTCCTTCCATAATGCTTCCCTTCTTCAACTAGCTTTTATTCAAGATGTTCATAATAATTACTATCCATAACTATGTAAATCAATATACATATAAATACCTAAAATTGTCTCACTTGTAGATCATTAGCATTGAAGTATTCAAATGAGTCATTCTACAATCCCAAATTCTAAATCCAATTCAAAAATATTATTTCTTTCGCCACAACCTAACATCGATTGTTTAGGCATTAAAAAAAACACAAAGATAAGAGAGCTCTGGAAGCGGATCATGTGGAACGGGAAGGTCGGGTCACACTACGAGCGATTAATCGTTTAACGCCACCGCGATGCGACTTCCGCGCTTTAGCGCCGTGAGAACCGGCCGAGAATTTATTGATTGCTTGATTAAAACATGACGGTCGAGGTATGTAGGGTAAGCTACACAGCTATCGACCCCCAGACGGTGATTCGTTATCGGCCTCGGCTACCGTGTCGTGGAACACTTGTGGATGAACTTCGCCACCAGTCTCCTGTCCGCGGACAAACCACGACGAATGCTCGCCACAGGCACAATCCACCGTTTCCTGCTTTCCTCTGGAGTTGGCTATAGTTTAATACAGACGACAAACAACGCATAAGAGTAACGAGTAAACTTTTACTCGCGAACTGCTGTTAGCTTCCCGATTAAATAAGAACTTGTTCGAATAACCCTAGGCAGAAGTGACTAACTTCCATTCTAGGGAGCATTATTTGTTATTCACGACTCTTGTTACTCGTGTACAGGGTGTTCGACGAGCGTCAGAAACTTTAGGGGGTGATTCTACGCGTCAAATTAGGATGAAAATAAAGAATGACGAAATTGCATTTAGGACTTCATTCCAGAGTTATTAATTGTTGCAAAAGTGTCTAAAGGTCTCGTGAAATCTGTCTGATTTGGTAGCTATTTTAGTGACTTCGCTGTGTCTGACTAAAGGTGGGTCTACATTACATGTTCTATAACAAAGTTATATGTATAACTTTCTAGAAAACAGAAGTGAAACATATGTACAACTTTGTTATAGAACATGTAGTGTACCTTCCATCTTAACATCTGCCTTTTCTGTTTTCCAAAAAGTTATATAACTTTGCTATATAACATGTAGTGTAAGCCCACTTTTAGTCAGACATAGAAAAATCAGTAGAATATGTCCCGAGTCAGACAAATTTGACGCGTATCTGAGGCCTTCTTTCAATAACTAACAATTCGATTATTTCGACCACCTTCATTTTCGTCTTATCTTAGTATGTAGAATTATCCCTTCAAACAGCTATCATTGAAGACCCTACACTATGCACCTGTATACTTAATTCCTAATTTTAACGCCTAAGAAAAATAAAAATGATGACCTAAGAAGAAAAGTATTTGCAAAAATTGTCCAAAAGTTAAGCGTAAAATACGTGAAAATTAGTATTCTAAGATAATTGTAATGAAAATTGTTCTTCATCAGATTTTGCATTATTAGTGGTATCACCTCTGCTTAGGCGAAAAGATCAGTATTCGAAGAGAAAAGATTTAAAAAAAATGAATCAGGCTAAAAGAAATTTTTAAATATATTAAAAAACGACTCTTACTATTTTGTTAACTTGAAGGAAGAAAGCTTCCATGAAGAATCTTATGAAATTTCTATACATTGTATCGCTTTCTACCAACACTAAGAAGTTTAACCGAAAATACAGTATCAAAATACAGAGACGAAGTTCCCAAGATTTTCCGTCAATTCTAGCAGATGATTTTGTGGAAATGATCGATTGACAAGGGTCCATTAATGCAGACCCGCTCCAAACATTCCACTGTACTCTCTGGAAACCGCAAGGTTTACTAGAAACCTGTGGCCATGAACGATTAATCCCCAGAGGCCGGCAGACAGAGCAACATCGGCATCATCTCGTGAAATACCTTTCAATTGAAAGCTCTACTACCTTTCTACAACCGCTATCTATGATCCTCCATAAATTTATAAATAACCCACGCGTTCTAGGATCGTTCAATTTCATATGAACTATATAAAAGGTTTATACTAGTGCATCCTCGAAACGATCCCCATGCTTGTCTTTTCGCACGCAATAACAGATATTTCTTGCAGTTACCTCTTAAATCCTATATATGAGATACTAAAAAGAAAATATGGGCTGTAAAAAATCCAGTATACTTCCTTACTACCACATATCCAGGGAAATGGCCAGGCCAAACGAATAATGGACCGAAAGGGCGAGACACAGTTATCCCCAATGGTCACAAATTCAAATTTGTTATTCTCCATCATCCTAAATACGAGTCCTACCTGTATGGGAAATTACGAAATCCCGAATTGCTTGTGAAAGCTCACCGAGATCGTCTTGGAATTGACTCAAACGTTTTGCCTAGGGAAAATCGAATTGAACTGCGCGGTGGATGAATAAGGGTTCAATTTTTTACCCCTTTATGACAGAACTGTAACGCCCGACGCGGCAACTCCTTCGAGAGCAGTTTCCCCAGCTTCTTACGACAATCCGCCACCGTTACTAAGTTCCCCAGCCATTTTCCGCGATCACCTTACCTCATGGAAATCCTCCGTTTCCGAGGAAAACTTCGCCCGCGCAATTTCCTTAAACGCTACTGCGAGAACCATTCCCTTTAAGCGTATACCAACACATTTATGCTCCAAGGATTGGTTTTCGACTGACGCTGCAAGTTTTCACTTTTCAAGAGAATATTTGTCCTTTTTCCCCAGTTTCTATGACCTCTGAAGTCTTGTGAATTGTCTAAAGGTAACAGTAAATGTTTATGGATCTCTGAATTCACTTTCACGAATTTTCTACTTTTCTGGTTTTCGTTCTTCCTACTAAAAAAATTATCTTTAATTTTTCTACGTGAATGCGATGGATTCTTCAAAGTTTCTCTTTACTTTCTGCTCTGAGTTTTCAAATTCTTTTTAGGACTTAGGATATTAGATCATTTCTTTCCAAGACAATTTTTCTTTTTAATTAGAAAACACTTGACTTTTTTTGTCCAAGTTCGAAACAGATATTTATGTATTTATTATGTATATTTAATGTATGAAAAAAATGGTTTCTGACTTCTCGGCGATTCGAAGTTATTGTTAGTCCTTTTGATGATGACAAGTGTTATCTTCTCTACCACATTTCTTCCTCATCCTTCTTAATTCTTGCTACTTATGCTTCACGAAACGTTCTGAATCAATTTTTCTTTACCTCTGCTAAAGACTTCTAATTTTCAGTCAGAATGTACTTCCATTAAAAGCAGAGTAAAGTATTTTTCGCAGCTGCAGTGACTCAAGAGTCAACGCCCAAAGCTCATCCTCTACTTCAGTCGTCAGTTTTCGAGAATAAACGCTCTTCGTAAGGCAAAGTATTTAACATGCTCCTGTTGACACATGGGTCGGGAGCCCAAAAGCCAAAGGGCCCTCTTCTTGCGAGCGACGACGCTCTAAACAGCTCATACATTTTAATGTCCCATCAAAGTACATTTACAACACGACCAGGTTAACCCAGCTCATCCAAACCCTCTATTACGTTGCTTGATGTTGTGATTGGCCAAACTGGCTCCCCCAGAATAATCGTGTAACCGAACCAGCCTGTCATTTGACGATTATCAACTTGAATGTTACCATAAATAACAATCGATTTGCGACAAATTGACTCACGTTTCATCCCTTCATGGCGTTTGTGGGGAACTGTGTCGACGCAGATAGAAGTCTCTTCTGATATATAGTCGTTAAAAAACCTTTCTATGACACTTTGTACTACATTAAGTTGTGGACATTGTAAATGTGTAGGAAAATTATAAAATTAAAGTTCAGAAAACTAGTATTAGAACTTATTAAATTAAAACTTGCAGAACTGGTATTGAGACGGTGAAAACTTTCAGAAATTGAAAATGTTTAAAAATTGTTATACTACAAGCTTACTGAAAGAATATAATTTATTTTTTAATTTCCTACTATCTATAGCTTTCTATTTTTTCGTAACTATGAAGCATCTTACTTTTATATTTGAATAATAATACATAATCGATCATTTTTAATAGGCAACATTTAACAGCATTTGCTGATAAACTAAATATATTCAAGAATTAAGGAAATTGATTTAAAGTACTGAACAAAATTAAAGCTTTTTATGGAAAAATATAAATTTTCTTAAAATGCGTACAAATTTTACAGTAGCTATGATCGAAAATATTTCAATAAAAAGATTATTTAAAAAGGTACATTACTCTTATACTTTATCGCAAGAAGGAGTCTTGAGCTCCTCAGGGAGCTTTTTCTCCCAAAGTCCCTGAATCACGTGTAAAAGTCCTCTTAGGGACGAAGCTGGGACGCCAGAAAATTTGCAAATTTAAGACGACGAACGAGAGGGCTCAAGCCCGCATAGCCCCTATAAACTCGTTGTTACGACCCACGAAAGAAGTCCCACCTAAATTGGAAGTCCAAGATCACAACGGGTCGAAAACACAACGTAACAAGCTCGAGGGCTCTTCACCCAATTTTTGTCGACTAGCTTAAAGAGACCGTAATGGAGACTCTCTTAATTAACCCTTTTATTTCTTCGTTCACTTACACGAAAGCAATTTGTAGATCGATGGCGTCAAAGATGCTTGTTAGGTTTCTAATGAAAAACATAATGACTCCTTCCAAATATTCCTATTCTACATTCCTCTTTTTTTTATTGCAGTTCTTCTAATTCGTAATAAGAACTTCTCAATTTTCTCTAACTTTGTGGCGAAAATTCTCTGTCACTGAAGGATATCCGTCTCTTCCCGAATAAAAACCTCCAAAAGAACAACTCGATAATCGATCTTCGTTGCTGTTCCTCTACGCTGACGTTTCATAAACGTGCCAGTGAGAAACTTTTGCGTCTAAGGTGGTGCAATTAAAACCTCATTAACCTCATTAGGGAAATCCTCTGTGTTTCGTTGGATGTTCTGTGCTTTGCCAAAATCTAACGCGCTAACGTTTCTGACATTCCCCAAATAATTCATAGAATATGCCGCAACAGGCAAATCTACGTTTCTTTGATCTTTTCTCATCACTTTCTTGCATTGTAAGGTCAAAATTTGAGGATATTTAATACCTTATATTTCACTTATTAATATGCAGGGTAATTCTACGTAAAAAAGTAAGAAAAGTATATGGTATACAATTTTTCATTCGAGGCTTCGTTTCCGAAAAAATCGAACTTGAAGTTTGCTCAACTATGTTTGTGTATTCTATTACATGTTGTCTCTACGCATACTAGCGTTTAAAAACATTGATAATGATTTTAGAATTTTTACGTAGTACGTTGTCCTCACTGTTAGAAGAAGTACCTCTAGATATCACAATTAGAATTATTTTTCAACATGCCGGTGCCCCACCACATTTCACAAGACCAGTTTTAAATTTTTTAAATGAAAAGTATTCGTGCTGGATAGGTCGTGGCGATAAGATACGCTGGCTTCCAGGGTCTCAGGATCTCACACCCCTGGAGTTTTACTTATGGGAACATGTCAAAGAAGAAGTGTATAAAGATAATATTCGCAACATTGCACAGCTAAAGCAAAAAGTTCCTCAAATGTTTGAAAAACTAAAACATGATAATACGTTACAATCCGTTTAGTTGTCTTTAATTTATCGAGCACAGTTATATATGCAACAACGAGTAGCCATTTCCAACAGTATTCGTAAAGTAATAAACCAAAATGAAAGTAATAAACTTCAAATTCAATTTTCTCGAAAACAAAGCCTCGGATGAAAAAATTCAATACCAAATTGTTTCCTTATTTTTTTACGTAGAAATTCCCCCTGACTGGTTGTACTACGATTTTTCACCTACTCTCTATGGAAATATATCGAAATTTTGTGATAGTAGAAGTAGTTCGAACTCGTTTCTTAAATTTGGAACGCCCTGTGATTACAGCTAGCGAGATCGCTTCAAGAATTTCGACGAATTCCACGTGATCGTGAACTGCGACTGTCTCAGCTGGAGCAATAATTTCGAGTGTCGCCATAATTCGATCGCATCTGCAGTCGGCTCTCGACGGAGCTATCTGGAAATTCCATTTGTCATTGGGGGCAGAGGATACGAGAGACGCGGCCGTACGTTTTCGTGTCTGCTCGTCTGCCCGTCGCTATGCTTTCACGTCTATCCGCAATTACGTGCCATCAACGATTCTACCCCCTTGTCCTCTTGCGTTTCGAGATTATCGTCAACCGAAATTGTCCCTCTACGGTTGCGTGGAGTTGCGCCTTTGAGCCGATTAATCGTCAAGATCGGGGCAATTGTTCCGACTAGGCACGTCGAGCTACTCTATTATTAATTGAGAGAATTCAGAGAACGTTTGAACGTTCAGTGTTTTCCATTTAGCTAAGAAATTTGACCTAACTTTTACTGTTCTATATTCTCGGAATAATTTCCAAAGTTTCTGAGCTTCACTTTCACCATCGATTTCTAACCTTACACTTCTGCTGACTTTTCAAATATAACATTCCATTCCTGAAACGCTGATAGACTTTTCTTTCTCAATGATACGCATACATTTTCTTTCGTTTTTCGACTCAGAGATGCCTTCTTTCGATCTTCAAGTACACTTTGACTTTGAATAGTTTTACTACACTTTCTACTCTGAATAATTTCCATAGGTTCTTCGATTCGTCGCTTTCGTCATTGATTTTTACTACTTTCTGCGTGCTTCTTCAAACTCTTTCCTCAAAGACAAATACATTTCTCTGTACTCAATGATGATACACATATATAGTAGAACATCGATTATTGGATTTAATACTAATTTCAATATTCACGGTCAATTCGTTTTTATTATTGATAGATTATTACTAAGTGATAGTTTGAGGTTTACTTGAGTTCCTTATATAGTTTCATGTTTAGTACTCCAAATACCCAAAATTCTAAATATCAAAGATCGAGAAAAATCCAGTTGGAATAATCGACACTCTACTGAACTTTTTTTTTATTTTCTAAGTGAAAAAATGCTTTCTTTCAAGTCTTCAGTGCACTTTAACTCGAAGTAGTTTTACTACACTTCATATTCTGAATAATTTATCCATAAGTTCCTGAGCGTCGCTGTTATCATTGATTTCTACTACTTCCTGTTGCTTCTTCAAATACTACTTTTGCTTCATTTTTCGACTGAAAAATGCCTTCATTCAAGTCTTCAAATGCGCTTTAACTCGAAATAGTTTTACTGCCCTTCATAATCTGAATAATTTATCCACAAGTTCCTGTATGTCGCTGTTATCATTGATTTCTACTACTTCTTATTCACTTCAAATACTTTCCTGAAAATACAAATAATACTTTTTTGTCCTCAATAATGATACATACATATACGTATCCCTTATTTTCTGAGTGAGAAAATGCCTTCTTTCAAGATCTTAGAAATATGCTTTAACTCTAAATAGTCTTATACACTTTATAATTCTAAATAATTTTTATCCATAAAAGTTCCTGAACATCTTCGCTCTCGTCATTGATTTTTACTACACCTGTCTGTTGCTTCTTCAAATACTTTCCCGAAACGCTAATACATTTTTCTTTCCTCCATATAATAGATACACGTACTACTTTCTCTCTTCATTTTCCACTGAGAAATATACTTTCCAGCTTTTCAACTCACTGAAAAATGTGAAAACAAACGATGTATCCCAAGAAAAATTTCAACCCCATCCAAACGAGGATTCGAACCTCAGCCACCTGGCTGGAAGTTCAACGCCCTACTGATCGAGCCATTGCATTTCGCATCAATTAAGAACTTTTCCAGCTACATCTTGCACGGAAATACATCATGTCTGTAACAGGCGCGTTCGATACATACGTGTGTATCAGCCTGTGATTCAAAGCTCTATTGTGTCTTATTGTGCCCTTGTCACCAATTTAGAGGTCCACGATGAATGTCACTGAGTCGGGACGCGAAACACATTCTTCAAGAAACACGTCACGGCCCCTTGAAAGGGATTCCATGCACGATATAATATTAATCGCTGCAGGTGGGCAGGATGCGTTAGTCTTTCTATTCCGACCCCGCTGGCACGATTGCAATAATAAATAGCAGGTGTTTACGCCGTGCCTCGGTGCATTGTTTATGCACCGACAGGAAATTCTTCGGCTCCGTTGCGTTTTTCATTAGAATCAACGATGCTCGCTGTTTACCCCCATGGCGAAATTATTTGTCTGTTTATTATGTACAGACTTATCGGCTCATTAATAATTACTAATCATTTTTTAGTTCTTAGAGGAGTTCGAAATCCTGTCTACTTGTTTTTAACTTAAATAAATCAAACTTCTACAATGTATAATTCTTCTTGACTTAATGAAAGCGGTGTCAAATGACACTAGTGCCTTAATTATAAAGTAGATTAGTAGACAGTAGATCACAGTAGATTGTTAATTAATAGAGGTTTGAATTATAGTGACTACAGTCATATTACGATGGTTTGTGAAAACTGAACTTGTAAATAGTGTGAAATCCTGTTTGCTCTTTTTCCTGTAGTGGCTATTAAGAGCTCTATTATATATCATTTGTCATTTCATTGAAATAATATTTGACTTTTTACGTTAATTAAAGGTTACAAAGTAGTACAATTTACATTTTTGACGTAAGCAAATTGAATTAACAGAAATTTTCTCATAAGGAAAAGTAAATATACCAAGAAGTCTGTAATACAGAACTCAAATACAAATATTTAAATTTTAGTATATCAAAAGTACAAATATGTAGCTAATGTCGGTTTGCTATACAATCAGATATAAACTAGATAGATGTGTAAGTATATCTGTGATCATAATACAAAACGACATAAATGATATATTTTTATTTTGATATTTCTCACTTTCGTAGTTTTGAATTTCAACTCTGTATTATGGAGCTACATCCTCTTACTTTCTCGTTAACTCATTCACCTCAGGTTTAAAATACAAATTTTGTTTTGTAGATTTCAATTACGACATAAACTCAAATGTTTTTGGAAATATAACTTATATGTATACTCTGTTGAAACCAGAACTGTAACAATCCAGATCTTGATATATTAGATGATATTACCATCTCGATTAATTTTACATGGATTCGAGAAATATCATTACCGATCTCAAAAATTAAATTATTTCTAGTAGGTACAATTAATTGCAAATCGAATGTTTTTTTTCCACTGTCTGCTATTGCAGGAATTTGTACTTTTTACATTATACACTAAATTATATCAGAAGTTAAATTTTGAAAGGCTTCGAAAAAAATCGATTTTCCGTTTGCCAACAATTCAGAGCTTATCGGAGAGGGAAGTACCCTGACCCACTTCCTTTCTTCGCTGGTCGCTCTTTAGGATAACTTATTCTTCAAATAACGATATCTATTATGAGCTATCTCGGTGGTGAAGCAGTTTTTCACAAAACAAGTAGGGAAAAGTTAAATGTAAAAACGTTTCCTTGGCGTTCTACCTAACAGCACTTTATCAAAAGTCTTCCGTAGCAATTTAAAGCAGTAACATAGCGTGAAACTTCAACAAATTCGATTCTGCTTTTGCTGTTTCTTACAGTTGAGGCTCATAGAAACGTACTTCTAAAAGGTTTCATTAAAATGTGTAGAACTAAGAAAGTTACAGCCATTCTGTCGAGGGTAAAGTGTCTAACGTACAATTAGGATCATTTTTTAAGAGTAAAGGAAACAATTAAAGTTATCAGAATGTGAAATGCATCTCTAAAAATTTGTCACGACAAGAAACGTATCTAACCTTTAATTCATATTTATGTGCACGGATAATAGGTATATTAATTAATATTTAATATTTAGTCTAGTTTGTTCAATGAAAGTATTTGAAGTTTAAATAGTTTCAAATTTGGTGAAGAATATTTCTAAAGAAATGATTTTCAATTTTTTATATCAGAATTTTTTGTATCCTTAAAGATTTATGGAATAAAAGCTACTCCAGTTTCGAAGCAGATATTTTACAAATTCCTTTGTAAATATTACATGTACCTATAAATTACAATCACTCATAATTTAATCTATTATTCATAATATATTTTTGGATTTTCAAAGAATATAATGAACCAAATATATCTTGTTATTCATACTTGATACTCATATTCACAAATGTCACAAAATGATATTTAACCCATTCTTTATAATTGGGACAAATGCTTATAAATAACGTATTAAATCGTTTCAGTCCTATTATTCATACTTCTAAATAATATAGGTATTAAATATAATTTAACATATTATTTGTGATTGAAAATTAGACATAAAAACGCTGTATGTATTAAAAAGTAAAAATTTCAAAATTTTATTCTCAGTTACTAAAATATTATTTACTAACAAAGTATTTTCAAATCTATTTATTTATGCGTAACATACCAATTTTAATAACATTTTCATCCTTATTTATATTGATATTAACCTTGACACATGCATCCTTATTACACAGAAAAAATCTGTTAAAAAAATGTCGTTTTATATTCAAGCTTTCATATGTATATACACATTTATTTAAAATACATAATCGAAAGTATAAAGTCTCCTTTTCAAAATTGTAACACGTTTGGCGTTTCTATGAAAATTTAATTTATTCTAGTGATTGACTTTCGTACAATGTACTTTTAATTGTAACAAAAATTTTATATAGAATATTCAGAGTTCAAAGTATTAAACTATGTCTTTTCTTTTCGAGTTTAAGGAAAGAATTGAATCAATTTATTAAAACAAAAGAATCTAAAACCGCAAAACGGAAGAATACAAAACGATTAGATGCAACTTCATGTTAAACTACATAATGTAATACGACACACGCGTTTACTTCACGAAATTTGAAATAATGGCCAAATAAAACAATATCAGAAATTAAAACTAGACCAAATATCAGAACTTCTCTGCAACAGTTTAAAACAACCAGATGGTAACGATAGTATAATAGACCAGACGAAGGAACGAGCGTCTACACAGCGCGGAGATTCGACATGCCGCGAGATCGTGACAAGTTTGGCTCGTTCTGCGTAATTTCGTCTAACAAACGCATCCCCGACGTTTTTAGGGGAAAATTACGGAAGACAAAGCGTAGAGAGCGTGGAGGACGGTCGGCTTTTATTCCTCTTCCGCGTCACTTTGCAGCAGCGTGCACGGAAAGGCACTTCTTTCCAGCACGGGATGCGGTTAAAGCGTTCCCTTTGAAGTTCAGGCACAAAGCTTTGCTACGCGACGGGCCTGGCCTTCCTTTTTCGCCGTATGAGCGCGAGAAAAACCACATTCCTCCCTGACGACGCTGCGTCCTGTCTAAAAAGGGTGAAAACAAAGGGAGGACGATACTTCCGAACGTGGATACTATTAACAACTGTATTTAGTTTCCCGAGCCATCTTGGAAAGTTGCGAAGCGTCTCGAGGCGAAAAAGAAGAATTTATGGTTCATATTTGTGTTCTGTTCCTGGTACAGATCCATAGTCAGAGTCTAAGGGTGTTTTAGATTTAAGTGGTCAAGCTTTTGATAGGTGTGTAGGATCATAGAATAGAGTAATTCTTCCTGGGGAAGTATGCTGGCAAATTCCTCGTTTAAGAGATATTATCTAATTTAATCTTAAAGTTATAAGTCTTAGGAATGAATAACATCGAAATAGTTCTGTTTTCATGAATGAAGATTACTAGTATGTTTACAAAAAGTGTACAACCAGCCTGATACTATCATTGAAACGTTCAAAAGAATAAGAATGAGAAGAACAAAGAATAGAGCAAGTGTTGGAAGAAATTATAAACGTGCAATGTTAGGCGGTCACTCGCTCTGTTCTTGATAAATGTAATGCTTGCCTCGTGGCTGAAGGCAGTCATTTTGAACAAATGTAATAATTATTCTTCTTTACTCCAAATAACACAAATTCAATCATACAATTAAATTATTTCAATGTTGTTCATTCCTGAGTCTTTTAAATTTAGAAGGCAATATCTTCTAAACAGGGCGTTAGCATACGTCCAGGAAAAATTTGTTTATTTTATAATACTACATTTTCACCCCAAGTCTCGCCATTTAAATCTGAAACCCTCTGTATATCCATGTTTATCAATATTGAAAAATATTGATACTTAATTGTTCGCCATAGTGATACTTAATTATTTACGATAATAATTTGTTATGCTGGAGAAATAAGTAAATTTTTAAAGTTTCTGTCTACTCGAGCTCTTCTCACCTAAATCTTACATATTCTCAAAGTGGGTCCCACATGTTATGAAACACCCTGTAGATTTCAGTCTTCCATTTTCTTTTCTATTGTCAATGAAAGCTTACTATTGTTTATCAAAATTACTTTCCTCTGACCATCAATAATTACATCGATCGTCCAACAGAAGGAAATTCTTTGAATATAATATCGACTAATAATGTTTCACTAACATTAATCTGGGAAATATTTGAAAACCGACCAGCTGTGGGGGAGTTATCGTTTTTACATGGCGGAAAATCGAATCGAAGGGATCGAAAAGCTTCGGAAGAAACGCGACAGGCACCCCCTGGAATTGGATTTCTCAGGCGAGGCGACGCTGCCAGCGGGTATCTCAGCTAACCCTGTTTAGGATATCCAACAACGCGTATAAATTGATATCCAGCGAATCGAGTGCCCTGGAGTGTTGGCTAATCCAGGTCCCGCAAACCGCAATTCGGATAATCACTCGTGAACGCGTTGATTGGCCGCCTACCATTCTCATTTGCAACGCATCGCTGTACTCGCGCGATATCCCTCCTGCGAGGGTACGCCGGATGTACCAGATATCCGTGTAATAAAATTTGATCGGGCCGTGATTTTAGTGGACGTGGAACAGCCGATTTTCTAGATGACGCGTGATGGGGGATTTAGAAGATTTATGAATTGGGGACTTCAGAGAGGTGGAGGGAGAAAGCAGAGGATTTGAACGTTTGGGACCTTGAGGACTTGGAAGCTTGGAATTTTGGGGATTTGAAGATATGAAGAGTTCAAGATTTGGGAGATAGGCGGCTTGGAGGGTTGAAGGATGATGTATTTGGAAGCTGATCATTGGAGGAATTGATGAATTAAGATTTGAGGGCGCAGTGTTTCAGTATTCTTGAAAATTGAAGAGGGTAGAACTTAAGATTCAGGCGAACTCGAGAACACAGTGACTAGGTTCTCGCAAATTTGAAACTGCACTGATTTAGGATTACAAAAGCTTAAGGACATTGTGATTCAAGGTCCTGAGAATTTACGGACTTAGACTATTGACAATAAGTATTTAAAAAAATAATAATTTTAGCTCATGGAAAACCAAGAACACAGTTTTCAAGAACTCTAAATAATACTTTAAAAACAGTAGAAGATATAAATAGAGGTTTAGAGAATCTCTAAGAAGATTTGGATAACAACAAATACAATATCCCAAAGTATACTTCAGTTACCTTTAAGCCATTGCCTCAAGCACAAAGAATACAGAATCCACAGATCTGAAAATTCTCAACAGGTACTAAAGATCATAGAAATAATTTCATCGATTGATTAAACGGCCTTCCAACACTTCCAACTCGAAGAATAAGTTACAGAAGAACGTGCTGTCATTACTTGAACAATTTCCGATTCGAGCAGGCTTCGTGGCTGGTTTTACACAGCTCCCCTCGCATCTGTTGAATCTGGCCGTCCGCCAAGTCTCGTCCAAGTAACGATGTTACTCCTTGTTTCTTATTCGTTGTAACATCGTGCGCCTGACGGCTGAGGAACCGCAACAAACTTTCGGATTAACTGGTTATCGAGTAAATCGACCTAGGAAAATGGTGGCTGAGGGGAGAACTTGCGAAAGCTTCGAGAAAAGAACTGATACCGAGAAAGCTTTGGAAAGTTTAGTTCCAGGGAATGGAGGGAAACTTGGAAAGGACGTGGAATAATTGAAGAAAAGAATGAAAAATTTCTGTCGATGAAATTTCGCAGCAGAATTAAGAGATGTAGGAAGAAAACGAAGAATTATACCTGGTCTGAGCAACACGTTGCTACTGTTTCACGCAGCAAATGTAAAAAGACGATGAACTCTTCAAAGGAATGGACCTCGAGTAGGATTTCGATAGATGTCGATAACAATCGTGTATATTTATATTTCTGGGAACATGGACACGACTCTGATACATTGGCAGCTTATCTATTAACATTGCGTTTTAGACCTCAAAAATAATTGATATAAAATATTTAAATATTAAAACATTCAAATCTTCACATCTTGAAATATTCAATTATTCGTACATTTCCTAATTATTTTTAACCCTAAAATTACCATAGATAATCTCTGTCTATTTTTAACGATGAGCCACAATTATAAATGTCTGAAAAGGTATGTAATTTACAGAAAGAAAATTTATTCATATGTTTCTCTTGTGTTATTCAGCATTAATTATAAAAAAAAGAGTTGGTAAAGGATAAAATGTGTATAAAGAATAATCGTATCAATGATTTTGACAGGCCTGGTAGTTCTAATGTTAAATATTCAACTATTAAAATTTTAACAGAAATAGGGAACTTGATTACACTGTTCTGCTTTTATAAGCACACCAATTTTGTTTCCTCTTCATCACTACTAGGCACAACTAAACCTCTTTAATTTCCCTAACCCTTTGACGATGCTATACGACAGTTGGTTGTATCTCGCAAACGACTATCCATACGCCACAAAAAGGAGGTACATTCATATTCATCTATTTACTTTAACAAGATTCTACAAACTGGCAGACTCATTAAAACGTGGCCCTTACACGCGGGGTACCCACCTCATCGAAAGTTCTACCAAGAAAGCTTAACTCTGTCGCGAAATAGAGTTGTACAAAAACTGAACTTTAACTTGGTTTCAATAATATTGAAGCTTCAACTACTGAACTTTCGTTGGATGTTAAACACTGCTATGCACAGCCTTCGTTGAGCCTGTTGACTGGGAAATAGGTCGCGAATAGACCTCAAATGGAATCGTGAAACTGACTCGTTGTACAAATGATAGAAACAAGAACCATGCATATTCATGTCCAATGGGAAGCTGCCTGACGCACGTGTCAGCCTATGTGCTAATCGTGTAATGCTAAATAACCTAATGATCGCGCCTGATACAATCAACGTATGATTGCAGCATTGCTTAGAGCATTATGATAGAAATGTGAAGCTTCGCGTTGAGAGATATTGACATATGCAGCGCAAACATACTGTGATGTAGAAATTCTTGGATAAATATGTTTGAATTGCATGAAAATGAGTTGATGTACTGTAGGTTTAGTTAGCCGAGTGGATAGAACGACTACATAATTTCACTTGGAAACTCCTAAGCCAAATTCCTAAGTAAATTAAAATATCCAAAAACGACTAAATTTTACATGAAGACAGTAGTTGTGCTTTTCTTAAAAGTTTGCACTTTACAACGCTGTGGACTACAATCATAAACAATGCTAATATTAAATAAGAGAGCAAATATTATCGACATAGAAAATGTTGTATAATGTATATGGTTGTCACACTGAATTTGTAACATTACTAAAAGAGTTTCAATTTTATAATAATAAAACATTATGATTTTTGGTCATAAAGAGGTTAATACCTTTTTGTAAAGAGTATCAAATTGCATCGATTAGTGTGATCAAAAATATATGATCTCATTTAAAAGAACATGGATGATCTTCATATGTGCTCTACACGTCTACATAAAAAAAAAATTAATAACATTAGAATATATCCCTTTCGAAACCTTGCAACTCTATCTGAAACATTTTTAGCTACTTATCATAATAATGATGTAAATCGAGGTGGTAATATCTGGTGAACCACCCTGTATATAAAAATGAACAATTTCCTACTAATTCAAAATTACCCACAAAATTAAAACTAATTATTCTCTCCAACTTTCCTGCAATAATAATTTTTAGTTATCTTGAACACTTACTTTAAGTTACTCTGCATAATACAATAAAATACCATTTCTAAACTAAATTCTCCAATTCCCAAAAAAGTCCGTACAGAATCAAATTCAATAGAAAATTTCTAGATCCAAGGGAGTCCAATATGAACGAAAACCGCTCGACCTGAACCAAACATCGCGACATATTCGGAGTGCAGGGCTGCGCAGCTGTCTGCAGAATATACGAGCCAATGTATACTAACGAGGTAATCCCTGGCCACCTGACGTTCCAAGCCATCAGTATCGTCATACATTCAGCTGCGTGCCCTATCCTGATGCAGCAAAATGGCCCGCAAGAATGATGCATCGGTGGTTGGAATTCTGCCAGTGATTACTGCTGTCCCTATTAAGGCAGCTCGAAAAGTTTGCGCCGCGAGTTGGTTAACGCGGTGTCGGTCGTGGCCGCGCGCGTTGCATTTTAATCGCGTCGAATCAGAAGGATTTCAATCGACGACAACGTCCGAATCATCCACTGGCCGCGCAACGTGCTACCACATGAACTTTGTCAGCGTGATCTATGAATAGAAACTGGGAAAGGTGTTTGCCGCAGCCCTCCCACGCTCCTCTGGCTTGCCTCAAAATTATCCAATCTATATTGCCGTACGGTTTCTACGTCCGTATACTTTGCACATTATTTCGGTGCAATTGGACTGACCTGGGGCGGTGTGCATATTCCAAATATTAAACCAGGCCTTGAATAGGTTGTCCGACAGAAGTAACCTAATTGAACGGATAATACAGGCTCCGATTTTCTCGCGCAGCGCGAAATGGCGGCATTCAAGCAGGCGCATTCAGAGGCGCCGATGACATGGGGGATTAATTAACGGAATGGTCTTTTTCACGACATTTCCTTATGGCCGATTTAATTATGCGATACACCGCGCCATCGCGTCGACTCTGATGAAGTAGAATTAGCATCTGCATCGTCGTGCCAATCTACGCTCGGAATTATCATTCTCGTAATCATGCGCCCCACGCAAACTTCGACTAATTGATCAGAATAATTTCAGGTTAACCGTACATCGAGTATCAATACTGTGGCTTGAGAGTAAGTTTGCATTTTGATGTTGCATTGTTCGCGAATGTAACTCCACTCGCGTGCTTTCACTCCCCACATCAATCATTGTAAATCCTCCACTCGGCAGTCCTTCGAGTTCTCCTACCTTCGCTTTTTTTTATGCTAAAAAAATGGAAATGAGGAGAAAAGGGTAGTAGAAACATGTTGAACTAAGGAAGAATATCACTTTAGTGTCATTTTTCGACTTTAATGAAACTTGATATACGAGTAGTGCATCGAAACATATCACACTTATTTTTTTTAGCTACTGATATTTATGTTTAAGGGGTGAAAACCACACCAAAAATAGAAGTGTGAAATACATTTTTGTAAATATCTCGAGTTTCGTTTATATCATCTTATGGCTTATAAAAAGCCACAGATTTTGTATATTTATCATTTTTTTCTATTTGTATTAGTTTTCAAGAGATTTATGAAAATGTATTTTTCACCCCAATTTGGGGGGTGGTTTTCACCCCCTAAACATGAATACCAGTGTCTAAAAAAAATACATGACTACTTAGTGACTAATCAACCCATTGGAACTAAGGGGCAACGTTTTTTCAACAAAATATTTTTTTGAACAATGCAAAATTGTGAGAAATTTAGTGGCTGGAAGGCTGAAATTCGAGCCATGGTCACTCGAGTGGAAATCGGGCCATCTATGTACACATAGCAGCTCTTATGTCTTTGGAATATTTATCTAATAATTCTAGTTTCAATGTATCTAAAATTCAACACGGTTCTTTGCGTTAACTTATGATGTTCTGAATTTGTCAAGATTATTTAGTTTGATGAGGGATCAGTAAAAGCTGACGAAACAAATGGTAAAGGAGAGGATACATCGGTGAAATATTCGTTGCAGTATCACGTCGTGTTTTTTTGGGCTGTATCTTCGCAAAAATTCGGGTTTTATACGACAGGATACAGGAAAATCGCATTCTGTACCAACGATACACGCAAAACGTGTCACGTTGCCCTAGCTAGTATAACACGCGACCCGATTTGCAAATCCAGCTGCGTTACACGCGTTTTTAGCTTAATTTACAAGGAAGAAAATAAACACTTTTTTCGCACGTTTCAACAGACAGCACTTTGCATCTCGAGAATTGTATGTACATGGAGAAATGTTTCGAAAAAAATACTCACAATTTGTTAGCGTACTCTGTCTCTTTCGTATTTTTTAGAACATTGTTGGATACAATATGAATGAAATAAAAAACATTTTTGACAGATTCTTTTTTTAAGCATTTTAAGTTTAGATTTTTTAGTATCTTTTTTATTAATGCTTTCCTTTAATTTAGAAATAAAACACAATAAGCTAATCTAAAAATTTTTACACGCTGCAGTTATAAAAACAAAGACTTCATTTATATTCTTCATATCATTTGACTGCAGTATTTATTTTCTGAACGACAGTTCTAAAACGATTTTTTCGATAATTTTCTCACGTACGTCGTCACGAATCTATCGACTTTTGCACTCCATAAAATCTCGCGAATTACGAGAGTCGTTAGCATCGAATTCCGAACATGTAGAGGAATAATAGCGAGGAAATAGAGGCGACATCGCAAATTTGCGCGTGTCAGAGGTCAACCACATAACAGAGAAGCAAATTCCTCGAAAATCCAAGATTTCACTGAAAATACATATAAAACTGAAGAACTCAGGATGGATAGAAATGACTGATGGTAAATCCTCCATGAATTTTAAACGCGTACCGATTTAGAAAAGACATCTCGTTCCTTGAGAAACACTGTTTCTGCTTGATAAAAATCGAAGAATCCACTCGCAATGCAATTCGCTTATCGCGCCGTTTATCGCTCCTATTCCAGTCGCATTATCGCAGGAAACTGTTGGTAAATATAGTATGCAATACTTGAACCATTTCTGTTCATAAATTCTGATTACGGGATTTTCATTCCTTGAAGGAGCACGCTACTACAACAGTTATGACAACCGAGCTTTTATTATGTTATTATTATTTTGATTCTGAGTAAACAGAAATACAGAAGAATATTTTTCACTTCAAAAAATTATGGAAACGTATAATCAATATTTTATTTTTATTTAGATATTATTTTGAAGAACATGTATCTCATAGATTTTTGTAATTAACAAATAGATGCAAATTTCACTCTAGTCGAGTAGAACACATAAGTTAATTATTATAGCTATAATGTGATAAAAATTATAGATAAAAATAAAATCTGTTAATATTTATTTTAATTCGAACCTTCGATTTCACGGAAGGTTAGAAAACATAGTTCTCTTTCATTTATACAAATGAAGAAAAAAAAAAGAAAAGGCAATGTTAATACAGAATACTTTTTCCATATTTGATATATATAGCTAAAGAAATAACTCTCGAAATGAAATTATTTGAAGTTATTCGCCTAATAAATGTTGTTATTAAACAGCAAATGACTTTCAAGTACTTTACCCTAGTTTATTCAAACGAAAAAATGAATTACTCCTTTGATTTTGTATCTAACAAAAGTGTAACCTAAAATAATGTAATTGTGTGTTTCTGTGTGTAAAATTAAAATCTCTTTAGACTCGTTGTATTAAATTCCTGAGAAGCATCAAGAAAGACTTTCTGAAGTCTCATACTGTAGAGAGGACCTTTTCATTTACCAGAATGATAAATCTACCTCGATACAATTATCTTTTAAACGATTCAGGACAGCCAACAGCTAACGATGAACATAGCTAGATTTTTAAATCATAGTATTACTTCAGAATTCTGACAATATACCTTATATTATTTAATCATTAATTATTTGTTTTGCAAATTTAAAACAAGATTTTTAAAGTTCAAGATTATCTGTCATTTTATTTCAAATAGTTACTTAAGATATTTTAATAATTCACTTGATCAAAGGAAATATAATCAATTTTAAAATACTTCAGAATTGCAAATAATAAGATAAAAAGATAAGCTCGAAGTTATATTCTGAAATAGAAATACTGAAATTATTTGACTAATTCAATAGCTCAGATATTACTTTTTTGATTTACCTTAAATAATTCTTGCTCTGATTTGAAACATACAGTAATCAAAAAATCCCTATAATTATATTCTAAATAGCTTTCGTTCAAACATGAAGTACACAGCACTTAAACAGTGTCTTCCAACACAGAAAGCGATATAATCTTCCACTCTTAAAATCCCAACGATTAACCCTATTTCTAGAACATATTGTACTTCCTTTCTACTTTAAACTTGGAAACATTCCACCGCGCAGTGCGAACTCGAAAAGAACGACCATAAATTCGCAATTAGAGTCAAGCACCCCCGTAAATTGTCACGTAACGTATCTGAGGGATTCGTGATGCTCTGAAATCGCGTGTCGTGTCGTGTCGTGCACGAAAAAATCAAGCTCGCGAAACGACTGGCAATCACAGCGCGATTACCCCGAGTCCTGTCGCGTGGATTTCTTCGCGTAGCGTCGGTGACTTCGCGGAAAACGTGAAAAAAACTATTACTTTCACACCTTCGTTGCCTCCCTTCTTGCAAGCTTGCTAAAGTTTTTCGGATTTAAGGATAGTGTACGATTTCCAATTTCTCTCGATGCCTCCCAAGCGTGTCCTGGAACTATAGGAACGGGAAACAGCGGCTGATCACGAGAAATCGAAGAGAACTCGAGCAGCTGGCTCGTTGTCTGTGTCAGATTAAGAGGTACATCCAGCTTCGAGCTTAGGAAAAGTGGAAAATGAAATCTATTTTCAAGATGCTGCGAACTTTATCCCTCTCAAGTTTTAAGTACCTACAGACTGGTATACTGCACAACTATGGAGGAAGATCGTAACTAGAGCAAAATGTGAAAATGAGTATTTTTGGAATTTTTGATAATTTTGAACATTTTATGTCTTGCTTTAGTGTAAAATAGCAGTAAAATGTTTTTAGTAGATACTACTTTTTTTCATAATTGTGCAGTATAGTGGAGTGACAATGTGTATGCAGTGTACATGTGAATGTTACTGTTTTGTATGAAAAATGTTCATGGGTGATATACAGTAAGTAATGAACTGATAAGTTGTAAATTTTCTGTATGCTAGCATTATACATTTTTTGTAGTGGAGTCATAGGCATCTTACTTATTCCTAAAGCCTTGGTGTCTTTTTACTAATTTTATATGATTTTAGAATAGTATAATATCTATATGCAATTTGAACATTTATACAAATAATAGAATACATAATACTCGTTTCTATGAAAAGTTATACGAAATCCATTACAAAAACTTTCCTATGCCTATTTGGTATCAAGATATGCAGATAAAATAGTAATATATATAGAAATAATATGAATTATATTTTACTACTTATACAATCAAGTTTTTAGTACAAAGAAATATAGCGTCTAAAAAGTAATACTTTCTCATAACTATAATGGCGCTATTTGTCAGCTCGTGCCTCGAGTTTTTGTTCGTCGTATTATTTCTCGTAAAAAGCTAAACAACTTTTTCATTTAACGTTTCCTTTTTTACGTGTACTTGTTATCAAGTTAAATTTTTTAAAAAATTATTGTAATAACCCAATACTTTAGTAGCCACAAGAGTATTTTAAAAATATATGTTTATCGGCAATTTGTGAAGTCTGCTACTAAATATGAAAAATTTGGATAAAACAACAAATGTCAATAATTGAATAAAATATGAGGAAGAAAAATAAAATTAAGAAAGAGTATAAGAAAAGAAACTATTGTGTCTACTGGGTATCAGGATTTATTGAAAAATTAAAGAAATTTCACAGTACTATTTATATTTCATAAGCGAGGGAAAATAAAGTACTTTTGAAAATATTCTGAGACACAAATGAATTTTTAAGAACATTTCATGAATATTTCCTGTACGTATACTTACACATTCTTGTTAATAAATTTATAGACCTGAGCTACGTTACTAAGGTAAGCTCATGTGCCACTAACTCACTTTTGTCTTATTAAAGATGCATATAGGCATGCAAGAAAGCGAATCTTGTTTACTCTAAATAATTCCAAAATATGGTTTACATGGTTTACTATGGTTTACTATGGTTTTCTGATAGTTTAATGTAAATATAATATGAGTTAGAATAGTGAGTCAATAAAGGAAAAATACTAGTCTCTTTTATTAACAATGAATTTTCTTTCATTCTTTCGTTTCATGTAACTCAATTTATCGCAACACATTAATTAACCTCTTGAAATAATTTTCTTTTTACTGCTCACAATTTTCCATGACTATCTTTCACATTTATCAGATACTTTTGTATTTATACTATCGAAAGACGTAGTAAAATCGACATTTAAATTAGGAAATATAAAAATCGCCTTATTAAACATATAATTTAGTAACAATAAAACCTTATATTAATTTATGTTAATCTTTATTGACAGTATTGATTATGAGTCGAAAGGATTTTATCATAAAGTATAATTTTAACCTATTAAAAACCAATGTTGCATTAATGCAACAATTCATTTACAACTGACTTTAATGAGTTTACATTATTTTTTAATGTACCTACATTATTTCAAATCTCCATTAACATGTATATTTTATGTAATGAATTTTCTGTTCTTTTACATTCTGTTCTTTTACAATACTCTTACGTATAAAGATCCAATTATCTCTACTTCGTCCTTAATTCTATTGATTACATTTCTTTTAAAAACATTATAGAAAACAATGTTATTACCAGAACGTCATTGTGAATGTTCGAAAATAACTTCTAATATGTGTAATATCAAAGAATGAAAAATACAATAATAACTGCATCACATTTCTGTCAAAATTAATAAAATGGTGAAAGGGAATAAAATTTGCAATTTGATTTAAAAATTCAAAGAACATACTAGACTTAATAGATTAACAACAAACCAGCAAGTGATTTCAAACTTTTGAACAGTGATGAATTCGTTCCTATTGAAGTATAAAAAAAGAAATCGATAATTTTCGACCAAGAAATCTGAGACATTATTTCCCCATCAATCTGACAGCAATATGGACTAGCCATCAATTTGCAAACACTGCACCAAAATCACTGACACTTCAAACGGTTGAAACCAGAGAGAAAAACGAGGCACGCAAAAGATGAAACCCCTCAAAAACCCTTAAAAAGGTAAACAAAAGCACGCTAAATATACACGTTCCCCTGAAAAATCTACCTCATAGAATCCAATCTCCCACATAGCATCTACCATTTGAAAAAACCAGGTTAATATATTGAGGTAAACAAATCCATTAACACTAGATTGCCTAAGCAAGTCATTTTGACTGCTTTTGAATTTCAATTAAGAAAATAATGATTTAAATAATGACACAGCTTCTTATAATTTTGTGACTTTTTCTACAACATATAAATGGGTTAATTAATCATTGTTGTTGCCCCCCCCCCCCCCCCCCCCCCCCCCCGTCCTTCACTTCCGGAATATATATGTGTTATACCTATATTGCCGAAAAGCAGTCATTTTGACTGCTTGGAAAAGACCAGTTCGATAACATACAAGTTCATGATAAATTGTCGATTTCGACATATTCTTGATAAGTTGCAGTTGTTCAATAACTAAAGTTATTGTTATTGTTATTGTTATTGTTATTCGTACTTGTTATTCGAATCTTTATGCCAGGCCTGGCCACGCGCTTTGTTCCCTTTGAACGCGCTGTAACGTCATTCAGATGGGAAGGAGGATCTCTGAGTGTGAAATACATTTTTTTTATTGTTAATACTTATTAATAACTTGTTATATGACTGTAAGTGATATAAAATATATTAAAAATTACTGTTAAACAAATTTCTTTGCGCATTAGTTATTTTTTCACAATGCAGTCATTTTGACTGCTTTCAGGCAATATAGGTATATACTAAGCTCCCGTCTTTCTAGTGTTAAAATCATCGAAAAACACGAAGCACAAGAATTTAATCTTCAACCAAAACATTGCCAATATCGTAGCCCCAACAAATATCACTTTTAATCTTATTTCTGCCACTCTCTTCCTATTCGAGTATAAAAAAAGAAATCGATAATTTTCGACCGAGAAATCTGAGACATTACTTCCCCATCAATCTGACAGCAATATGGACCAGCCGTCAATCTGCAAACACTGCACCGAAATCACTGACACTTCAAACGGTTGAAACCAGAGAGAAAAGCGAGGCACGAAAAAAAGTGAGATTACACGAGAGCGAAACGCACGCAAGCCAGTCGCAGGAAAATTCGTGGATCTCAAAGGCTGGACGCACCCGCGGAAAACAGTAATTAACGGAGTGGCGTTTTTCCACAGAATTCCTCGCGCGCTTTTAATTATCCGCGATGCGTCGTGCGCGAGGTGGAACGCGGTGAATATTCCGCGAATTTTAACTATTTGTACGTTCCTCGAACTGTTTTCTCTCGAAACGGAAGCTTCTGCGAATATCGAAGGCGTCTTTCGAATATTGAGGACGAGCAGGAGGGAAGAGAGAATAATTAGCGAAGCGAGCTTTTCCAGGGAAAATTTCTTGCCGACAGCTTAATTGCTTGCTACATCATTCGTGAGCCGAGGTGCGAGTCATTTGTACAATTGCACCGAGTTGTTTAATCGCGTTACACGGTTACGTGTTGGGGAAGGAAGTGGAGAGTCGGAAACGAGGAACAGGGACATTAATGTAATCATTAGTTTTCTCTAAATTAGTTGCTGAAGTATGTTGGATGAACAATGCACTGTACTTCCTGTTGTTTTAAATAAACACGTAGCTTTCAAATCATACTGCTGCTTTAGCTATTCGAAATTTTGATTGAAATTGGTCTGTTTTTGTATAGCAGGCACGTATTAAGAGGATATTAATAGAAGGTGTTATTAATAGAAGAGGCTAGTGGAAAAAAGTAATTAAAAGTTATAATGTACGCTATCGAAATTGGAAAAATGAATATCAGCAAAGCTCGAACATTTTGTATATTCCCAAAGCTATATTAATTTGAAGAAAACTGTCTGAAAACGAGAGTACTATGTGAAATTCGAAAATCATTATAGCTATTGCGATAAAACAAAATCATAAGAGAAAGATAAAATACTATTATCATAAATATGAAAATGTATCTTTGTTAAAAAAAATAGGTACACATTAATTTCTTACAGAGATTCATCTATACTATATACCATATTGTAGTTTGTCATATTTTTATTTACGAGAAATGTAATATAATTTTAATTAAATTAAGCATTAATATTATAAGCTCATTAAATGTAATATATTAAAAGCAAAAGCACATTCAATCGATTATTTACAGACGTAATTAGACTTTATGTGTTTTGAAACTAACTTTATATGCTAAATATAATATAATATATTATATTATACATATAATATAAAGTAAATATTATAAATATAATGTAATGTTATATATAATATTAAATATAATATAAAGATATTTCACTATTATTTTTGTTCTTAATTAATGGAGCTTATTAATTGAATTCACCTGAAACTTCAGAGTCTTTGCAGAGTTAGTTTGCACATGAAACATGTCCGTTTAATGTCACTATAAATATTAAGCAATCGAAACAGCTTCATCGATTTGAAGTAATAAAGATTTAACAAGTGCTTCTGGTATTTTTATTTATTTTGTGTTATATGTGTATAATGTTCATTCAATTTTACAACTTTTTCTAATACTTCTCTCAGTTGATTAATATCCCATGTACATAGTTCTTAAACCTTATAAAATCATGAATGATAGGTTTACTTAATTTTTTAATAGCAAATATTCAACTATTAAGAGCGTTACGTAAAAACCTATATAAATAAAGGATCCTAAAATAAAAGGAAATATAAATAAAGGATCATATCGTAAAAGAGAACTTATACAACTACCTAATAGTACAGCTTTTTAAAAACAGAAGCGTTAAATATTGAAGAACAATAAAATACTTAAAATATTGCATTGTTCAATTATTTAACAAATTATTATTGACATATGTTACTCACTGATAGTATCAGAAAAAGATTAGTGAACTAAATGCTCGTACCCAAAATGTACAGGATGTGCGACAACAAATGTCAAGAATTTTAAAAGCTAACTTTACATGTAGAAATAGAAT